>NW_020954546.1:25395359-25431531 GCF_900497805.2 Vombatus ursinus
GGGAGACAGAAAGACAGAGAGAATGAGATGGAGAGAAAGAGAGGAGAGAAAAAAAGGGGGCAACAGAGAAAGGGGGAAGGGAAGAGAGACATAGAGATAAAGAGACAGAAAAACAGAAGAGAGAAGAGGAAGACAGAGAGGGGGAAGGGAGGGAGAGAGAGTCCCACATTAAGATGCCCCAAGGTGTGGAAGTGGTCCTTTAGTGCTCAGCACTCCCCATAGCCCCTCGACCTCAGGCTGGGGTAGGGGGGCAGAATTGAAAGGACAGATTGGCAGGGGAGAGAAGGGAGGTGCACTCACCAATCTTGACAGGAAAACCAGGAGGCAGGCGCAAGGTGATGAAGTCTCGAAGCTTGGCAAAGAGGGCGTTGCTGATGGCCATGAGGTCAATGATGGGAGCTACCTGCTCACACAGGGACAGGGGGTGCTCCTCACACAGCCACAGCTTGGCTTTGAACCTGGGGCACCAGACCCCCAAGGTGAGATGGAGGATGGAAATCTTAGGGAAGGGTCACCCCTCAACTTATCCTCCCTGTTCCCCCAACCCCAGCCCTGTTCATCCCCTAAGCCCAAACCCCCCGCCCTCTTTCCCTGTCCCACGTCCCTTCTCAAGGAGCCAGCCCCCTGCCTCCTGACATGCTCAGAGCCTGGGAATCAAAGTGTCCTCACTTCTGGGTCTTGGTAGTGAGCTCCATGGGCCGCCCCATGTCCCGGTTGCCAAGTTCGAAGCTGGGGTTGAAATATTCCTCTGCAGTGATGGCGGTGGGGTTGGTATGGCTCAGTGTCTGAGTGATCAGGGTCTGTGCCAGGAAATCAGTTCAATTCATTCCAATTCAAACAGCATACACATGGGACCCAAAGATCCTGGTGCCAGAACTGGAAACACCTTCCCAGGCTATCTCGTCCAGACCCCTCATTTTACTGATGAGGAAACTGAGGCCCAGAGAGTTGAACTGACTTTCTCAAGGTCACACATATAATAAGTGTCAAAGGCAGAATTTGAACTCCGGTCTCTGATGCCAGAGGCAGTGCTCCCTGCATTTCAAGGCACTGTTTTTGGTTATGATATGAGAAGACCACAGTGAAATAATCCCAGCCCTCAAGGAGTTAATATGCTACTGTGGGGGTGGAGGGCACAGGGTAGAAAATGAAAGAACAGAGAAGCAAATATAAAACAAATACGGCACAATTTGTGGTGGGCATGGGGCCAACAACTAGGGGAACCAGGAATGGTTTCCGGTAGAAATTGGAGCTTGAGTTTGATGAGAGTTAGGGCCTCCATGATGGGGAGTTTAGGAGGAAGGGAAGGCCAAACATAGGGCACAGCCTATGCAAAGGAACAGAGGTGGGGGATGGAAGGTGATGGAAGAGGAGCAGCCTATATCAGGCAGAGTGGCATAGGCCAGCAAGGCCAGAGCATAGGGTGCCGGAGGGTGAGGAGTATAAAGTAAGCAGATTGCAGAAGGCATTAAAAGCCGCAGCAGGTGGTATTTTATCCTAGAGGCAACAGGGAGACTCCTAAGCAAAGGCGTGGCATGGTCAGACCTATTTTAGGAATTAGCAGTTTGGTTGCTCCGTGGAGGCTAGATTGGTACATCAGACAAAAATCCCACCTCCACCTGCCAGGATCCCCAAGCTGGGCTAAGCGCAGTCAGGGGCTAGATTTCCCCTCAGCCTCACCCAACGTACAATCAATCAATCAACAAGTATTTACCAAGCTCTTACCACATACCAGACACTGTGCTCAGTGCCAGAGTACAAAGAAAGACAAAATCAGTCCTTGCCCTGTCCTGCCTTCCGGGCCACCATCAGGCTAACATAGCCCGTAGGCATCCGGGAGTTCTGGAGTTGAGGGGAGGAGAAGAGTAGGATCGCAGCAGGCTGTCGGGGGATGAGGGGAGGCCCTAGAACAGAAAGTCTCCCCAAGACTTCCCTTCTGCCCTGCCCCCACACTCACACGGTCAGTGTCACGTGGTCACTTCCAGGCATGCCCTTCCCCAATATGGCACTCACCCCATTATTGGGCCCCCCGTGCTGCTCAGCGATGCCCAGGAAGGACTGCAGTGGGGTCTTGCTCCCTGCAAGAGACAGAGGTCTCATCACATAGGCAGGTACCACCTGTTCCTACCTACTCCCCTTGGCACCCAGGCCCTGCGAGGTCTGTGGCAGGAAAGCAGAGACCAAGACCAGAATTAAGTCCAAAACAGAAAGCAGAAGGGCTGCCAAGATCCCTCTCAACTCTGCTATTCTATGGTTCTATCCCACACTGGGCAAGGCAGGCCTAGGAGTGGAAAAGGGCGTCTTTGGGCTGCCAAAGGGCCAGGAGAGAGCTGAAAACAGCTGCCTTCCACCTCCCCGAGACTAAGAGAAACGAAAAATTGCCATCATGATTTTTAATGATTGCTGGCCATAAACAGTGAAACTAATAACTGGTGGCTATAATGAATTTGTCTTGGGGGCAGCATGGTATAATGGATAGAGTGCTGGACATGACAGTCAAAAAGACCTGGGTTCTAGTCCTACCTCAGACACGTCCTAGCTATGTGATCTTGGGAGGGTCAATAAGGCAACTGAAGCAAGAGCCTCAGTTTCCTCATCTGTAAGACAGGGATAATAATAGCCTGCATCACAGGGTTGTTTTGAGGATCTAATGATGTAACAGGAAAGTCCTTTGAAACCTAAAAGTGCTATGTACATTTCATCTATTGTTGATTTTGTCATTCTCATCTTTAATTTGATGGGACTTCAGAAAACAATGTAGTGCAGGTGAAAAAATGAGCATTTTCTATAACTCAAGACAAATATTAATCCTTTTTCTTCCTCAGTTTCCTCCCAGAGTTGTTTTGAGGCTGAAATGAGGTATATTTGTACAGTGCCTGGCTCATAGCAGTCACTTAATACACATTTGTTTCCTTCCTTCATCTTCCGTAGGTTCACTGAAAGCATCCTCAGGACAGCTCCAATAGTAGACAGGAAGGGGATGATGAGGACTTCGAGTTTCCACCATTTCGATTACTTCTGTGAGGTCTCTCTATTTTAAAAGATTTTCACTTTATGTAGTTTGGAGGTAATGAGTATTAAGGGAAGTGATGGCTATTGAAAATGTTGGTCTAAGTCAGGATTGTGTCTAGATGATTGTGGGCAATGCTCTTTTCCAGGGTTGTCTTCTAGCTCCAGTACAGTTTATTTGGCTCAAGAACATTTGGGGGTTTGTATTTAAAGAACAGGCATTTGTAATTTGTTCAACTCTCTCGACCTCAGTTTCCTCATTTGTAAAATGAGGCACTGAATTTCTATGGGGCAATATTGTGTCCCAGTGATTGTGGGCAATGCTCTTATTTGGGTTTAGGTACAGTTTGTTCAGCTATACAGTTACACACCAGAGAGCTGCAGGTGTAGAATTCTTACAACTTTATCTAAGTATTTCATATGCACTAAATACCATTTCCTTGCAAAATCTGCATCTATCCATATGGTTGAGCTCCTTATGGGCGGCCTTTCTGCAATTTTTAGTGGTTCTGCCTGAGTCCCATATAATCATTGTAAACTCCATTTCTGAGGGAAAAAAAATCCATAGGACTTAGCCACTTATTCATTTCTTCCTTTTTGATAGTATTTTGGATTGAGTTTATGTGGCTGTCACCCATGGAAGATCTTTTGGTTCCACACTAAGATCTTAGCCTTTAGAAGCTCTATCCAAAGGTAACCCAATATTGGTCACATTCCAGAAGTATTTAAAGTTTTAATTGGATTAGCATGCAATCTGAGAACTTTTATCAATCCTACCCCTTTTTTTTGACAAAGACCTCAACTTCCCCATCTCAGAACTAGATAAATCTAACCACAAAATAAATAAAAAAGAAGTTAAGGAGATGAATAAAATTTCATCTGTTCATCTTTCTGTGACTACCTTAGGGTGGTAAGCACTGTGTTTTCATTAACACTGTACAGGTTTTTGTTCAGATCATTTTTAAAACTGTTGTGCATTATTTGGAACTATGCCCAAAGGGCTATAAAAATGTGCATACCCTTTGACCCAGCAATAGCACTTCTAGGGCTATATCCCAAAGAGATCACACAGATGGGAAAAGGACCTACATTTACAAAAATATTCATAGCAGCTCTTTCTGTGGTGGCAAAGAATTGGAAATTGAGAGGATGCCCATCAATTGGGGAATGGCTGAGCAAGTTGTGGTATATGAATGTGATGGGATACTATTGTGCTATAAGAAATGATGAACAGGCTGACTTCAGAAAAACCTGGAAAGACTTGTATGGTCTGATGCTGAATGAAGTGAGCAGAACCAAGAGAACGTTGTACACAATAACAGCCATGTTGTGTGATGACTAATATTGATAAACTTAACCCTTCCTGGCAATACAAGGATCTAAGACATCTCCAGAGGCCTTGTAATAGAAAATGCTATCCACACCCAAAGAAAGAACTATGGAAGCCGAATTGTTATTTTTTTTCTCTTCTGTTGAGTTTTGTTTCCTCTTTCTGATGGTTCCTCCTGTTGATTTTAATTTCTACTTACAACATCACTAAGGTGAAAATATGTTTAATATGAATGTAAATGTATAGCCTATATCAGATTGTGTGCTGTCTTGGGGAGGCTGGTGGGGAGAAAGGGGGAGAAAAATTTTAAACTCAAAAGCATATGGACGTGATTATTGATAAATCAGAAAAAATTAATAAAAAACTGTTATGCATTTTATTGTACTAAAAGTGCACACTGACTTATACTGCAAAGGTGTTCATTGCTCTAAAGTTGTTCTTCCTATTGAGCTTCTATTCAGGGTAATAGGAATCCTAGATTCAGAGCTGGAAGGAACCTCAAAGAGTACCTTGTCAAACCTCCTCATTCTATAGAGGCGGAATATGAGGCCAAGGGAGATTTAAATGACGTAGAATCATAGGCTCATGGATCTAGAGCTGAAAGGAACCTCAAAGGTCCCTTGTCCATTACCCTCATTTTACAGATAAGGAAACTGAGGCCAAAAAAGGCAAAATCATTTTTTAGATCTTTAGAGTTATTGCCTTCATTCACTGGTTCTGTTTGACCTCCATAATGAAGCTAAAAGCTTTGAGTCTCTATTTTTTCTCAATACAATTTAAGAATTTTTATACTCATTCACCCCAAAGATCTTTTTATATCACTGGAGAAAATTTCTGTGCGACAAAGAGGCTGTGGAATGGATTTTTTGATGGAGCCATATAATGGCTCCATGCATGTCATCCATGTATATGTATCAAGTGACTAATATTATTATAACTTCCCATTCAGATGTCTTGAAACTTGAATCTCAGACTCTGCCACTTACTACCTGGGGTAACCTCAGGTAAGCCGCTTCACTGCTCTATGCCTCAGCCTGCTCATCTATGAAATGAAAGGGTTATGAGAAGACGTATGAGAAGACATTCCCACTCCACCCAATTGCAGAAGCCCATAAATGTTATATGCTGCACGTTTTCAAACTTTTTGGATCTATTAATGAGTTATGCTAATTTTTCCTTTCTTCTCTTTGTTTTATTTGTAATGTGGAATTGTTCTCTGGAAGGGGAAGGGGGAAGGATAGTGGGGGAAAATACGGTGATCTTAAAAATGAAAAAGGGACAACAATGAAAACCTTTTCTTATAAAAGAAAAAAACTAAAAAAAATGAATGGGTTGGATTCCAACGTCCCTTTCACCTTGATCTTATTATTCTGTGACCTCTTTGGGCCTCATATGTATATGTAAAATGAGGGGGTTGAACTCAGTGACCACTAAGGTCCCTTCCACCTCTAATTCTAAGATGCTATGATAGTATCTGATTCTTACCACATCCCTGTGGCATAAGGACAACAGACAATAATATTTTAAAATTTCAACTACAGCTCAAGTGTTGGGGTATAGGGGGAGTTTGGCAGGGAGGGAAGAGGGCAGAAAAAGGGTGACCCAGACTCCCCAGCCAAAACCCTTCTATGATTTGAGTAAATGGTCTCTGAGAGCAGCCTGAAGCCAGCCTACTGAGGAGCCTCTCCAGTCTTTGGGGCACTGGTCCACAGGCATACAATCCTGGCTGTGGCCAAGGCATCAGTGGAAGCCACTCCAATCTGCAAGGATCTACCCAAGCTTGCCCTCCACTGGCACAACATTCCAAACCAAGAGTTAACTAACTTTTTATTGTCACATACCCCTTTGGCAGTCTGGTAAAACTTGTGGACCCCTCCCTAGAATAAGATTTTTAAATGCATAAAATAACATATCTAAGATTACAAAAGAAACCAATTATATCAAATTACAATTATCAATTAAAAAAAAAAAAACAAGTTCATAGACCCCCAAGATCCCTTGTTGTAGAGCCATGATAATGGAGGGGACTTTCATGGAAGAATTTTTTTAAAAAACCTGACATCCCTTTGGAGTTTCAAGGTTGCAAAGCATTTTATAATCACCTTTAATCCTTGACAAAGTCCTGCCTGTAGGTAGTGCAGGTATTATTATACCCATTTTACAGATGAGGCAGGAAACTGACATCCAGAGTTAAAGAGATTTGCCTAGGCTGACAGAGCCAGGACTGAAATCCAAGTCTTCTGACTCCAAATCCAGCACTCTGGGGTTTCCCTGGAGTCCTTTAAGGTTCAGCTCAAATCCCATCTTCCTTTTCTCAGGTCACTCTCCCTACCCCAGCTACTAGTGCCTGCCCCTCTCAATTACCTATTTCTTTTGTATATACCTAGCGATTTACAAGCCATCTTCCCCATTAGACTGTAAGCACCTTGAGGGCAGGAACTGTTTTCTTCCCTTTCTTTGTATCTCCAGTGCTTAGCCTGGCACACAGTAAGCACATAATAAATGCTTGTTGACTGGTTGACCATGCTAGGACGCCTCACAATTATATTCCCCGTTTCCGACGGGATAACTGAGACTCAGAAAACTAAGGTCATTTAATTAGTCAGTGGCAAGGTTGAGGCTGGATCCTTCTCTCCTGACTCCCTCACTCAGGGCCTCTTCCACTGGACCACAGTGAGCCCTTGCTGGGATCCTAGAAGCCACCGCCAGAGGGAGCACGGGGATCCGCCCACCTCACCCAGGCCCCCTAGGCCTCCCACCATTACCTTTCATCTTTCCTTTGTGCTGTTCTGATAAATGCTCTGTCCGTGTTCGGGTGATGAGCTCCACGTTGGATGCACCATACACCTGGCACAAGTCAGAGCGGAGTTCACACACAGATTCTCCCACTCCCTGATTCTCCTCCCTACCCACTCCCTCACCCACAAAGTGGGCTTCCCACCCACTTCTCCCCACCCACTCTCTCCCTGTGGGCTTCCCACCCACTTCCTAAAGGACAGCAAACAAGTGGCCTTGTTGCAGGGCTAGAAGGGACCTGGAGAGGTCATATGGTCCAGTCCCCTGCCTTCACAAGATCATCAGTAAATGCGATTAGACTCTAAATTCCTGCAAGGCAGGGACCTTCTCTCGTCTTTGCACAGCTTAGCACAATGCACCTGTGATTTCATCCGTGTTGGGAACTTGCTGGTACCAACATGGCAGATGCTTAATTTTGTTGAATGAATAAATGAATGTCTCAGTAATGAACCCTCACACGCGTGGGTATAGGAGCAGCCTTTCTAAAGTGCAGCAAGGTGGGCAATGCCAGCAGTGCTGGGAAAGGGGCGAGATGTGGAATCATCAGGCTCAGCTACGTCACTTACCGCCTTCCTGACCTTGGACAAATCTCCAATTGTCTCTGGCCCTCAGGTTCTCCAACAGGGTTAGACTAGACATTCCCCGAGGTCCCTTCCAGTTCTAAAATCTATTCTATGAACCATTATCCCCACTTTATAGATGGGGAAACTGAGCTCAAGAATGGGGAAGTGACTTACTGAAGGTCTCGCAGTTAGTCAGTGACAGAAGAAGCACCCAAGTCCCCATACCCTGTCCAGTGCCTTTTCCATTAGATAGTGGGCTCCCTGCCCTTCATTCATTCAATTCAGTCAACATTTATTAAGCACTTACCATGTGCCAGGCACTGTGCTAACACTGGGGATCCAATAAGAAGCAAAAGACAGTCTCTGTCCTCAAGGAAGTCCCTCTCTTGCCCCTACTGAGGGCAGGCCCCAGGTGCCCTTTCTGTGCCCAGCCACCTGTGTGCCTCTCACCTTGGCCTCATAGCCGTTCACCATTTCCGTCTTCTCGCTGCGCCAGCCCAAGATGCCTGTCTTATTTCTGGAGAAGTAGAGGGTTGTAGAGACTGGCTGGAGCCCTCTGAGCACTGGGGACCGGAGGAGCCCCCCCCCCCCCCCCCCCCCTTCCTCTCCCTCCTCCCCTCCCCCCTCCCCACCTCTCAAAGGAGATGTTCTTGGTGTCCAGCTGAGTGGTAACCACGGGTGCAGTGAGGCGGCTGAGCACTTGCTCTTCCGTAGGCTGGACAGCGGCCAGCAGTACGTCACGGTCGTGGGCAGCCAGCGCCAGGGTCTCTGTGTAGACCACTCGCCGGTCATGGTCAATCTCCATCACCACTGCACTTGTGTCTGCTCCAGAGGAGAGAATGGATAAAACATCAAACTGAGGAGGGGAGGGCAAGTAACCTGGGAGTCTTCCCTCCCCATGGCCTTTGGGATGCAGGAGAGGACACAGACCACCCCCCTCTACCATGCCACCCCTCCCCCAACTAACACTCACGCATTATAAATTAATTTCATTCATTCATTCATTCAGTGGACATCTATTAAGTACCTACTGTGTGCCACGCACTATTAGATGCTGGAGAACCAGACAAAAATGAATCCGTTTGCCCTCAAGGAGCTTACATTCTATTGGTAAGAATGTCCTGGGGATGAGTTCCCATCCCAGGAGATGGGTTGCATACCTGGTACAGTTAGTCAATAAACATTTATTAATAAGTGCCTACTATGTGCCAGGCACTGTGTTAAGCACAGATCCATGTAAAATGCTGGCTGTTCTAGGACTTAACCCTGACCCTCTGCTCCTCCCCCATCTCTTTCCCCTCCTGACCCATCCCTCTCCTCCTCCTGTCCTGTCTTAGGACTGACCTTGGCCCCTGAAGACGAAGCTACGGTTTCCTCGCTGCCACGTCATGTGGTCAAAACCAAGGAGCGTGGTGTCCACTCGAAGGTTCTGCCCACTCTTCCAAACCTTGTAGGTGTCGCTGGGGCAGATCTTAGACACTAGGGGCACTGGGGAGAGGAGACCTACCCATCAGGGGTCTGGGGCCTGAAGTTTCTGGGCAACATCCCCTCCCACCTCTTAGTACTACTCAGTCCAGGGAGCAGTGGGCTCTTCCCAGAAGTCAGTGGGAGGCAGACCCTCACTCCTATGAACACATCCCACACAACCTTAGCCATCCATCCCAAGCCAAAGTGTGTGGGCAGTGAAATATTAGGGAGAGGTTAAGCAGCTGCTGAAAGAACATTCCCCCAAATACACCTACCACCACCCTACCCAACCAGATTGTAACTAACAGAAAATACTACCGAGGAAAGAGTATTCAATTTAAAGCCTGGGGACCTGGGTTCAAATCCTGGCTCTAACATCGTATAACCTTGGCCTTGATCTCTCCGGACGTCAGATAAAATGAGGGGGTTTCATCTTGTGATGGAGAAGTGGTGGATATAAGATGCAGAGTGAGACATACATTTTTGGACATGGCCAACGTAGGAATTTCTTTTTCTTGACTATGCATAACTGTTACAGGAGTTTTGCTCTTCTTTTTTCAGTTTAATGAATTAATGAGGGTTTATTATTCAGACATTCAGTTATTCATTCAACAAATGCTCCTTAAGCGTCTTCCATATCTACACCAGAGCATTCTTTACGCTGCTGGAATCATAGGTCGTCTCCTTCCATTGGGGGAGGGGCAGAGAGAAAAATTAATGCTTTTTAATGGAAAAAAAAGGGGGAAACAAAATAAAATGAGGTGATTGGACCAGACGCCCTCTGAGACTCCTTCCAGCTCTCAATCTGTGACTCTATGAATGAACAATGAACATGGGGGTCAGACCCGAGTGTGGGCTCATGACCCAGCTCTGCTACTCCCCAGCTAGGCAGGTTGTGTCTGCTCTCTGGGTGATTTTACTCCCCTCTAACAGTAGTGGGATGGCCTAAATGATTCTGAGATGCCCTTTCAGCTCCAACGTTCCTCCAGGATCCTGTAGCTTGATGCCCTGGCTGCCAGGAGCCCAGAAGGCCTCGGGACAATGGCCTGTCCCTAACAGACAGGAATCAAGGGCAGGTAAGGCACTAGCCCCCCCCCCCCCAGTGCTGGACAGTGTGACTCACCCCAGCTGGTGAATTCCCACTTCATTTCCACGTAGAAATCCTGGGCCTGGGCCAGAGGAGACAGGAAGAGACAGCTGGGTTTGTTGAGGTAGGATTGGGTGGGAGGAAGGGAAGAGGAAGAAGAGAAGGATGAGGGGGAGCGGGGATGGAAGGATCAGGGGAAGGCTGGGGTTACCTTTCGGAGTTTCTCCAAGAGCACAGGCACGCCTGCCAGCCTCTTCACAGCCCGCTGGTAGTCCCGGTACCTTAACACAAGCTGTACCAGTTCCAGATCTCGGGTGCTCACGGCCTCCTGGAGCACTGGGACAAGGGCAAGTGTGGGGGGGGTCACTGAAGGTCCCAGGATCTTAAGCCTAGAGCTGGAATGAATCCCAGAAGGCACCTAGCCCAACCCCCAACCCAGACCCTAACCACCACCATTTTACAGATGCAGAAATGAGGCCCAGAGAGGGTAGGCAATTTTCTCAAGGTCTCACAGGTAGTAAGCATGGAGGTAGGATTTGAACACAGTCCTTGACTCCAGAATCAGAGTCTTTCCATCACAGTATGGTACCTCCAACTCAGATAAGAATAGAGCAGGGTCTGGGCCAGAAAGTGGCGGCTTCAAGGCAGAACAGCCAGAGCTAGGAAAGGCCAGTGCCTTCTAGGAGTGGGCAGTGGAGAGACAGGGACTGTCCTAGGGAAACGGGAGGGAAGGAAGGGAGCACACCTGTCCAGCCACTGCGGTTCTCTCTGCCCACGTCTGCTCCGTGCGCGAGGAGCACCCGGGCACACTCCAAATGCCCCAACGTGGTGGCCAGATGCAGGGGAGTCCGGCCTCGGGGGTCCAGCTGCTCAATGTCCACCTGAGAACAAACGCAGGCTTACTTTCCTCATTTGGCCACTCACCCCTGACTCCCAAGTCAAGACAGGCACAATCCTCAGCGATCTATCATGTGGGGAGCAGAACTCAACTGCTCTTGATTTGGGTTCCAGTCCTGATCTTGCCATTCAATAGCTATGTGACTCAGAGCAAGCCCCTCCCCGCAGCTGAATCTTGGTTTCCTCATCTGTAAAATGGGATAATAATCCCCACCAGGCTGTGCTCACAGGCTTGCAAGAACCAAATGGGTCAGCAGATACCTACGTGCTTTGAAGAGCTACTCAGAAAACTTGAGAGCAGTTGAGCATAAATTAGACATAGACCAACAGAAATCTCACACCATATACCAAAATAAACTCCAGATGGACCCATGACTTAGAAATAAAAGGTGACATCATAAGCCAATTAGAGGAGCAAGGAAAACATTACCTGTCAGATCTAGGGCTAAGGGGAGACTCGGAGACCAAACAACTCACAAAAGGAGCACAGAGAAGAAAATGGACAAAAGTTTTTGCACAAACTTAATACAGTTTAAATTAGAAGGGAAATTAGAAAAAAAATTAAGAAATTTGATTCCTTAATAAACATCTCTTGTTTAACTTTTTAAAATATGTAAAACAATACCATTTATGTCACTAGTTTTTCTTCTGTTTCGGATAATATAGTTATCTTTCATAAAAATACATTACTTATGTTAATATTTAATGAGGTTATTATTATTTTAAATAAATATTTTAAAATAAAATTCAAAGGGAAACAGGTAACTGGGGGGAAAAATGTCTTTTCAGTCAATTTCTCTGATAAAGGTCTTATATCCAAGATGAATAAGAAACTGATTCAAATATAAAAGACTAAGAGCCATTCCCCAATTGATAAATGGTCAACGGATATGAACAGACGGTTTTCAAAGGAAGAAGTCCAACCAATCAACAACCATATGGAAAAAAATGCTACTAATCATTAGAGAAATGCAAATCAAAGGAACTCTAAGAAACAGAATGTGGAACCCCACATCTAGTAGATTGGCAAAGATGACGAAAAAGGAAAATGACAAATGTTGGAGGGGCCGGGCAAAAACAGGCACATTAATACATCATTAGTAGATCTGTGAATTGGTCTGGCCATTCCAGAATGCAATTTGGAACTATTCCCCCAAAGTCATGATTCTGAGTCAGCTGCTGCCCTCTTAAATCTCTACCCCCGAAGAGAGTAAAAAAGAAGGAAAAGGACCCACGCTGCAAAAATATTTGGGTCAGTTCTTTTTGTAATAGCCAAAACTTGGAAATGAAGGATGCACCTACCTCTTGGGGAACAGCTAAACTAATTTTGGTTTGTGAATGTAAATGGGACATGATTGTGCCATAAGAAATGATGGAATGGAGTTTCTGAGGAAACTGGGGAGACCTCCATGAGCTGATACAGAAGGAAATGAGCCAAATGAGAACAATCTCTACAATGATAACAGAAAAACAACTCGGAAAGACTTTGGAACTCTGGCAGAGGCAGAGCACTGAAGGTGAAACGGACTGCCCGCCTCCCACCAGAGGTGGTGGATTTAAAATGCAGGAGACAGACATTTTTAGATGTGGCCAAGGTGAAGGTCTGTTTTGCTGAACCGTGTATATTTACCATAAAGGTTTTATCTTGCAGGAGAGAAAGATAATAAATGATTATAAAAATAAGCAAATTAATTTTTAAAGTCATTTAAAAAACCCCACTATTGTATGCCTACTGAAAAGATTAAATTTAACTCAATCTAGTCTGTCCCTCTCCATGCCCTTAGTCATGTAACGGAAATTGTTCCTTCCCACACCTGAGGAGAGGAGAGGTGATTTCTAAGTAATAGATGTGCCCTCAGAATGGGAGCTTCCAGGTGGGGGTCAGGTGACTATTCATTAGTAGTAATAGCTAAGAGCTCTATAGTGGTTTAAGGTTTGCAAAGAGCCTTAAGTATATTACCCCATATGATCCTCACAACAGCTCTGTGAGGTGGGAGCTACTATTATCTCCATTTTACAGGTGAGGAAACTAAGAAAGAGAAGGGTTAAGTGACTTGCCCAGAATTTACCCGTTAGTGTCTAGGGCAGGACTTGAACTTGTGTCTTCCTGACTCCAGACCCATTGCTTTATCCACTACTCTCCTTAGATGCCTTATTCATTACTGTCTTCCATCCATCCATCCATCCATCCATCCATCCATCCATCCATCCATCCAACCATCCATCCACCCAACCATCCATCCATCCATCCATCCATCCATCCATTCATCCAACCATCCATCCAACCACCCATAGATACATACATGCATACATGCGTGTACTTAATAAGCATTCATCACATGCCTGTTACCTGCCAAGTTCTAGGGACACAAAGACAAAAATTAGATAGTTGCGTTACTTTTTTTTTCATCTTTGTCACAAAGGAAGCCTTGTTGGGTGGGTGGGCAGGAATATCTTTGAAAATGAGTTTGACATAAAAAACAAAAAGCATCAATAACTTTTAAAAATATTAATGATGGTAAACATTGTTCCTGTCCTCAAGGAACTTACATTCTACTGAGTGTGTGACATGTACATAGCTAAAAATTATAAACAAAGGAACAGGGTGGGGGAGTAGTTAGAAAAGCATCACACCACCCCCAGGAGGTAGCACTTGAAGGAGAACAGAGTAGCAAGAGGTAGAGGTGAGAAGGAAGGGCATTCCAGGCACAGGGGACAGCCTGTGCAAAGGCATGGAGATTGGAGATAGAATCTTATGTACTAGGAACAGCAAATAGGCCAATTCAGCTGGACCATAGAGGTCATGAAGGAGAATATTATGTAATCAGCCTAGAAATGCAGACCAGAGCCAATCTGGGCAAGGCTTTAAAGGCCAGACAAAGGGGTTTGTATTTGAGCCTAGGGGCAGTAGGGAGCTCTTGGAGGTTCTCAAGCAAGGCAATGACATAGTCAGACCCATGCTTTAGGGTCACTCTGGAATCCTAGCTGGGGCAGCCAGGGACAGGAGATGCTCGGTACTTTATTCCAGGCTGTCTGGTGCTCTCTGCTGTCCCCTCCTCCCACCTCACGAGGGCCTCCTGAGGCTGAGGAAGGAACAATGCCTCCCCCACCATTTAAAATGGAAAAAGCTTCTATTCATTGCCCAGGGAATGTGGCTAAATCTGGGGGACCAGGATGGGGAGGGAGGAAGGAATCTTACCCTGAGGGCATGGCACTAACCATAAGAACAGAAAAAGGGCCTCCCAGGTGCAGGCTCAGCAGAAGGTGTGATGCTAATTCAGGGAGGGGGACATGAGAAGAAGGGGGAGGTGGCAGAGGGCAAGAGATGCCAGCGACATCCACTCTTGCTCCTCCATCTATCTCTCCCTTCTCTGTGCACAATTATTCCCACAGCCCCATTGCCTTTCTGGTCCTGGCACAGCAGGGCACCAACAAAGTCTTAGAAAGGATGGCAGTAGTGATGAGGCATGTAGGTCCTCCTCCCCCACCCGGGCATCTCCCATGCCACAGCTGCCCAGGCTGTCCTGCGTCCCAGGGCAGCCAGCAGCTGGCAGTTGCTACGCAGAAGGCCAGAGGCTGGTGCTGCCCTCTCCTGAGAGGTGCCAGGAAGAAGCCTCCAAAGGACCCCTTCACCATTGCCCTAGAGAGAGCCCAGCCCTAGGCAAATGTCGCCTGGCACTGCCTTCCCCACAAGCCTGCCTCCCCAGACAAAGGCCAGGGAAACCCTGGCTGGCTCTGACTTTAGCAAAGGCATGCCCCAAGAGGAAGATGAATCTCTCCTTCTCTCTCCCCCGTACCCCTAGAGCCACTCAAGTTGTGTCACAGGTCACAGAGCTCTTGGCAAGGCTGCCCCTGCCCCAAACACCACCTGGAGCCTTGGGAGTTACTCCCCATCCCAGCAGGCAGGGGGGCCACCATTCTGCTCATCCCCAAAGGTTTTGCCATAGGGACTGAGCTCTGCAGGTTGCAGGTCACTAGGCCCCAGGCTGGCATTTTGCAGAGCCACCTAGGGCACATCCCCTCCATGCACCATCTCTACCCTGCCCTGCCCTGCCTGCCAACCCCCTTCAAGAAGGAGAAAGTGCAAACAAGGGGGGGGAGGGGTGCTCAGAGTGAGTCCTGCTCAGCCACTGATCTGAGAGGATCAGGGCCAATTGTGGAAATGCCATCTCACCCAGAGCCTAGGTGAGAGCATTCATTAAACACTTTTACAAAGGCAAAGAGAAATAATTAATTGCCAGAATGAAAAGACTTCTGGCAAGATGGCACACCCTGGCCTCCCTGATGCGCCCAAGGGACAAGGCAGGAGACCCAGTAGGGAGGTTCCCAAAGCACCTCTCTCCTTGGGGAGGCAGGAATTCTGGGAGCTGGAACCCTGCTGGGCAGAGCACCTTCCCCAAGACCCAGAGAGACCAGTCTGCCCACGTACACGCACAGATCCAGATACTAGATCCAGATCTGGAAGGCTCCTTCCGGGCCTTCATGTCCCACCCACTCGTTTTACAGAGGAGGAAACTAAGTCCCTTTCAGGGATTTGCCCAAGGAAACTCAGTCGGTAAGTGTCTGAAGCAGGACTTGAATCCAGAGTTTCCTGACTATAGGTCCAGTGCCATCCACTAGGCCAGTGCAGTCAAATTCACATAGAAAAGGATCACTGGACCGTTCCCCAGCACCATAATACACACGTATAGGCCAGGGACCATGGCATGCATGTACATGCATGGGTATACATGTGATATGCCTGCCTGTCATGGCTGCATATACAAAAACCTGCCTAGGTATGTGGCGTGCCAGCCAAACCTACAATGTACTTATGGCAGCACAATCTACCCTATACATGCATGACCCACACATGTAGGTAACATGCATGTAGGCACAGGTATGTGTGCACATGTGTATATGCGCAGCAGGCAGACTTATTTCAGTAAGTCTATAAGATACACAACAGCATGCCCATGTCCACATACATGTATGCTATCCCATGTAACAGCAGATGTCAACATGCATGGCACCTGCATACAGGTTTATGTATACCAGAATTCACGTTGCATTGCCTGTGCTCATCTGCACACAGCAGGCACCCTCCTGCACAGAAAGGAGCCCTGGGCTACAATTCAGCACACCAGGACTCTAGTCCGGGTTAGGCCGCCGACCGTGCGGTTTTGCACAAGTCACCTCTATTCCCTGGGCCTCAGTTCCTCCTCCGCAAAATGAAGGGGTTGGATGAAATCAAGGACAAGATCCCACCTAGATTCTTTCTACAGACACAGAGCAGCAAACATGCTTGTACATACACTGGCACATGAACATACAATGCTCCTGATGCTTACGTATGTGTGACCCTGGGTAGGTCACTACCCTCCCTGAGCCTCAGTTTCCTCAACAGTAAGGTGGGGTGGGGGTGGAGGTGGTCTAGACGGCTTCTGAGATCCGTTCTTCAGGATTTGCTCCCGAGGAGGCCAAATGGAGACTAAAACTAGCCGAACCCCACCCCTGAGGCCCAGGACCATCCCCCCAGAACCCCTCAAGGAGGCAGACAGCCTGCTCTCCCTCCAACTCCCTCCTGGGTGCACCAGACCTGACCTGGAATTGTCAATGCTTCTATCTATCCCTTGGCAGGGATCAACCAATCAGGCCCCAGTCCCAGGGTCCAGGGGACTGATGCCTCAAGGCCTGGGGGGTGGGCGGGAGGGAAGGAAACCTTACTCATCCTCTCCCTTGGTAGAGTCTTCTGTCCCTCTTCACACCATGCTGGAGTACCAAAAGAATGTCACAACTGGAAGACCACTCTCTAAGGCCTAGGACCTCGATTTACTTTGGAGGAAACTGAGGCCTGGGGAGGTGAGAGGGTGTCATTCAATGAAAGTTATTAAACAAGCATTTATTAAGCACTTACTGTATCTGAAGTACTAATAAGACTTCACTAGGGTCCTACAGCTAATCAGTGTCAAAGCAAGTCCTGGACCCCGGGTCTCATCTCTAGTTCAGACTCTTTCCATTACAAAGGCCAGGAGCTTCTTAGGGATCCATAATCCTGTTTATACAGTGCTTTAAGGTTTATAAAGAAGTTGTAAGTATCTGCACCCCCATTTTACAGATGGAAAGCCTAGCTCTCAGAGAGGGTAAGTGACTAACCCAGGGTCACACAGCTAATAACCATAACCCAGGTTTTACTGTCTCCGTTTTACATGTGAGGAAAATGAGTGATTTGCCCATGGTCATGGTCACCCGAAAGGCAGAACAAGAGGACCTGAAGGGTGGAAGCTGGAACAGATACAGGAAGAACTCTCTCACTGGCCAAAGGCTGTCGTTTATAAGAACTCAGGACTCATATCCAAGACTGTATATCCACCTTGGGCATCACTCTGCTGTAGAGGTCCTGGGGGATCTTCAGACATGCCCCCCAATTAATCATCCTCTCCATCTCCTCTGAGCCTGATGGTCTATGGCTGGGGGCACCTTGGCTCAGCCTGGTATTTCTAATAACTGCCTGTTAGAAGGGAAGGAATAAGGCAGGTTCCCCTTGGAGCAGTCAAAATAGAGACCAGAATGATGTCTTAAGTGAAGGGGAAGGCAATAGGAGCTGGGGGGGAGGGGGAAGATTTGCTCACCGCTGACTTCCTAGTGAGGGGAGGGGAGCACTGGGGGATGCAGAGAAGCCCCACCCTCAGACCTTTCTAGCTTGGGTATGGTGACTTCCAGAAGTACCACCCCACCTAGGTACATCGGTCTCTTTCCTTTCTATCCCAAGGGGACATTGATTTTTGGTTTCTGGGGTTTGTGGCTGGCTCCCTCTGACCTCTTAGCTGTGGTGACAGCTCCATATCCAGGGTTGGTCGGTTAGGATGTACCCACCCCCTACCAGCCAAGAGTCTCCTGGGCATGTGGGGATGTGTTTATGCTTTCCCCTCCCCCACTATCTTGGATAGCTGGAGGTCCCCAGATCAAAATCCCTCAACCTACTAAGCCAGAAGGGTTAACAGCCTCTAAGGTAGGATAGCATGTACATAGCGCTTAAAGATACAAAGTGCTTTACATATGTTATCTCAACAACCCTGGGAGGTAGATGCTTTTATCTCCATTTTACAGATGAGGAAACTGAGTCAAAAAGAAGTCAAATGACTTGTCCAGGGTCACACTGCTAGGAAGGAGTTGGATTTTTGAACTCAGGTCTTCCTAACTCCAAGGCCAGCACTCTATTGAGAAAAACCAGTATAGGTGAGAGTTGGGATGGGGGCAATCTGAGACTGAGTATAGGGCAACTCTCTCTCTAACAGCCCCATTTCTGAAGCTTCTGCTGTGTATGTGCAAGGCAGAGTGCTGGCCACTGGGGATGCAAAGACAGGAATGAAATATTCTCTGTCCTTAAGGAGCTTCCATTCTACTGGGGCAGGAGGGAGGGAGGAGTTGGGGAGTAACCTGTAAAGGGAGAATAAGAAAACATAAGATAATTTGGGGAAGAAGAAAGAACAGCTAGAGAGATCGGGAAAGGCTTTGAGTGGGAAGTGCAACCTCCTACTCAGAATTCCAAGGAATCAAGGGCAGGGGTGGGGGGGGGAAGAGGAGAGAGCATTCTAGGCATGAGGATTGTCTATGCAAAGTCAGAGGGGACCTAGTCTAGCTCCCTTCAGCACAGCTTCCATCCCAGAAAGGAAGGCAGAGAGAAAGGGAAATCAAAGGAAAAAGAAAGGGAGAGAAAAAGAGACTGAGGGGGATGGGACAGAGAGAAGTGGAAAAAGAGGAAGAACAAGGAGAAGGAGAAAGAGAAACAGATGGGGAAAAAGGACAGAGAAAAGAAATAGGAGAGAGAAGAGAGAGAAAGGGCTAGGAAGGAGAAGGAAGAGAAACAGAGAGAATGAAGGGAAAGAGAAAAGGAATAAAGAGAGGGGGGAGGGAGTGTGGGGAAGAGGGAGAGAGGGAGAGGGGGAGAGAGAGAGAGAGAGAGAGAGAGAGAGAGAGAGAGAGAGAGAGCACACATCCAAGGTAGGCCTTCTGGACCTTACTGAATCTTAGGTGAACTGGGGCCCCTCCACCTTCCCCATCTGTCCCCATTGGAGCTGTCCAGCGCTCCTTTTTCCAAAGCATCACCAGAGACACAGAATTTCAAGAACCAGGACAATGTTCTATGGGTTGATGGGAATTTCAGGACTTTGCCAGTCCTAGAGAAGCTGGCACCACCACTGCCCTTCAGTCCTGGGATGGACAGCTTAGCAGGAGTAAAGTCCTTGCCTTGGCTCCACTCACCCCCCAACATCCATCCTGACATGAGTGCCAGCCAGGATGAAATGGCCAAGTCATCCAGTTGGTCAACAAACATTTATGGAGGGTTTCCTGTGAGTACTTCACCCCGGACCCCCATTCATACCTGGAGTCCATTAACTTAGAAGCCAGGATGGGAGAGAGGGAACAGGGCTCGATTTGGAGCTAGAGGACCTGGATTTGAAATCTGGCTCCAACACTTAGTAGCTGTGGGACTTTGGGCTTGTCACATGACCTGCCTGAGCCTCAGTTTCCTCCTCTGTAAAATAAGAGGGTTGGACTAGATGGCTCTGAAATTCCTTTCAGCTCTCTTGAGGTAGGATCGTCTGAGCTACATCTCAGAACCCAGGGAACGTTTCTCTCTGCTCCAAAGCCCATCAAATCTTACCTTCCCCTTCCCTAGGGAGCTGCCAGGTCTGCCCACAGGCTGTCCCTCTCCACTGGGATTTTCTTGGAGCCAGGAGGTGTCTGTTATGCCAAATTGGAATAGGGAATCCCTGTAACTCTGTGCCCAGAGTGGCAAGGGCAGGGGCCTGGCTCTGCCCCTCGGTGGGCAAGGTCAGAGTTAAAGTTGGAATCAAGAGACAAAGGGCTCTGAACCTAGGATGGAGAAGTCATCAACCCATACTGGGACTCTAGGGACTACCAGGAATTCCCCACTCCCAAATCCATCCTGGAGGAAGCTATATCCTCTCTAATTATCTCCCCACTCTGGGGACACCCTTGGGATGGTAGGTGAGAGGGAAAAAAACTGGCTTTGACATTAGAACACCAGAGTTCCAATCCTGCCCCTATCTCTTACTACCTGTGGGACTTCAGGTAAGTAACTTAACTGTTCTGGGCCTCAGTTTCCTTTCCTGTAACATAAGTAGCCTAGATCAGATGAACTCTAATGTCCTTTCCAGTTCTGTATCTATGACCCTTCAGATCCCTTAGACATTGCTAATTGGCTTCCTAGGGATGGACCCAACTTGCCTGCTTAGGGGCAGGGGTCCCACTGTGCAGGAACATACCAAACCCCTGGTCCTGAAGGAGGCTGTGTCCTGCCATATCCACTGTTCCTCTGAAGCTCAGTGAGGGGTAACCTCTGTCACTGCCCTATATTTCTCTGGCCTCGGAAATCGGATCGTCAGCTGGTGTCCATTTCAAGGAAACACCAGCTCAGCATGCAAAAGGGAGATCTCGACTGTTTCTGAGCGTAGTCCTGAAAGAAGGGAAGAGAGTTTGGGATAAGGGCCCTTTGCAGTCTGTTCTCTCTAAATTGGTTCTTACCGGCTCCCTGCTGGCACCCCCACCCAACCCCAGGCAAGGTGGCTGACTCTCAGCTACAGTTTATGTGGGCAGAAGAGATGAGAGAGAAGTTTGGGTAGAAAGGCGTCTCTAGAACTGGTCTCAGGCAATCCTACCTTAGACCTCCATCAGTGGCAGGACCATGCTCAATGCAGATGCAAAGGATTGTGGAATGGGACACCTTGAGATTCCAGAAAGACACATTCAAATCCTACCTGAGACACTGACTGCTTGTCTGACCCCAGGCAAGTCACTTAATCTGGATGACTTCCAGTTTCCTCGGTTTCCTCATCTGTAAAATGGGCATACTAATAGCACCTACCTCCCAGGGTTGTTGCAAGGACCAAAAATATACAAAGTGCTTTGCAGACCTTAAAGTGGTACAAAAATGTTATTATTCCACAACTAGCCTTGGTCAGTTCCTCCCAGAGTCTGACTTACATCCCTCCTACTGCAGCTCCTACTCTCAGGGTAGGACCTCTTGTCTTGCCATTGGGGGTAGTCAGGGCACCAAGCAGTCTGAAGCCCCCTGAGACCCATCCTCCCAGCCTGCTGCCCTCCAAGCTAAGCAGGTCTCTGCTTCTGCTTGTCTGATTTCCAGGCCTTTCACCAGGATAGAATCTATATTTTCCAGCTTGTCTTCTCTGAGGAGGTGGGTCTGGGATAAAGCCAGGGCATGGGGCCTGCCCTCATACCCCACCCCTGGCTTTGAGGTGCTGCAAAGATCACCTTCCCCTTTCTCCCTTCAGCAGCATACTATTAGGTAACACCCCAATTCTGAGATTGTTGTTGCCCAGACAACCAATCCCTGACACCCCCCTCCCCCACACACAACTATAGGATTAAAGAAACCTCTCTACCCATGGCCCTTAGGGTCCTGCTGTTCATAAACTAGAGTCTCCCTGGGGAAGGTTTTGTTTTTCCTACCAGAGGAGACAAGGAGGGAGGGCAGGTTTCACTGCTTCTCCTCTCAACCTGAATCCCAAATGGAGTCGAAGTCCAGGGACCTCACTCCTGACTCCACCTCATCCCCCAAACTGACCCAGGAAGGGCATGGTCTGAGGCCTGCTTCTAGATGCCCCTTGGTGAGTTACACCATAGGGTGACTAGGCTATCCAACTTTGGAACATCCAAGTCAAGTCCACCCATCTCCCATTCAGAGGCCTACACAGGAGCTGCACTGACAAGCAGTTAAGGGTAAGGGTGGCTGCAACGACCATTCCCCCACAGCTCCCTACCGGGAGCCACAGATCAAAGGTGTGTCCAAGCCCAGAACCCTGGGAAGGGAGACGCCCACCTGCAAAAGGGAGCATTGAATGAGGAAGCCAGAGATGAGAAGGGCCCCTAATATACCCAGCCGGGGAATGGCCACAGCTGACCCTCCCCCCAGTCCTGTGGCCAATGAGGTAGGCAGTTCTCCCTCTCTGATATTCTGGTGTCCCCCCCTTTTTTTTAATCCTAGGAAGAAGTGTCCAGAGACTCCGAAAGCTCATTGGGTTAGCTCTAGGGCTGAAAAGGGTCTCTGAGGCATCTAGTCCGATATCTACCCCTAAAAACCACATCCACTCACCCTGCCGGCCCAGCTGTCAGCCTCTTTTAGAAGCCGGGGAGCTCAGACAGACCTACACTTTCCCTTCAGCACTAGAATGAAGCCAGGTCCTAAAGAAGATCTTCAGGAGGGGAAAGAAATCGGGGTGGGGAGGACTCCGTACACCCTACACCCCACCCCCAGGGAACACCTCTAAGATTAATCTCAAGGTAGAAGGATCTTGGGTCTAAGGAGACCCCCGGTGTTCCTCTCCCACCAAAACTCAAGAAGCAAGGAACACAATAGAGGAAGGTCTCTAGAGGGACCTCTGACCCTGTCCACACCCAGAGCATCTCTCCAACCCCCAGGGTGGCTTGGTGAGGCGGCTGAGTCGCAGCTGTTCCATCTTTCTCCCATATTTCTCTGGGATCTCAGTAAACAAACCCCGGAGAGGTCCTTCTGCGTGAACCCTACCACTCCACGCCCCAATGAGAGAGACCAGGAGGGAAGAGGTTAGGTGATCAAAAGGAAGGGACAAAGACCGGAGGGGGCCAGACGGCTAGGAAGGAAAAGGGATCGCAGGCCGCCGCCGCCGCTGCCGCCGCCTCCCCCCCCCCACCTTTGTTAAGTTGCAGCTTAGGTCGTGGGGGCTTCTTCCACTCTAGCTTCGTTCTGACTGAACTCAGGCTTCAAGAGGGGGAGGAGGTGAATGTAAACCTCACCCTGCCGTCTTCCGTGTTACCCACCTAGCCTTCTAGTGGGAGGTGATGGGAAAGGGGTATCATGTGCCTATCACCCCAGCTTCTGGTGACCTGAGGTTCCGAGCCCAAACACCTGCAAATAATCGGGGCGGGGGCTTGGGTGAAAATCGGGGTAAGGACCAGGGGTCCTGGCAAAAGGGACAAGAAGGTACCTCGAGCGCAAGGACCCTTGGGCAGCTCCCACGGGCCACGTGGGGGCCAAGGCCGTATTTTCCGGTGTAAATACGCCGGTTTCACGGGCTGCCTCTCCAGCCGCAGCAGCGTGGCTAGGGCCGCTCCCTAGACAGCCCCCTCCCCCTAATAAGCACACACAAAAGCCCCCAGCCGCGCACAAAGACAAGTCGCCCGGGTGTGTGTGTTGCCCTTCCTCTCCCACGCAGGGGGACTTCCCCGGGGGCGAAGTGTCGGGACTGACAGATCGACACCCGAGCTCCCCGGCTCTGCTGCCGCCGCGCCGCACCGCGCCCCGTGTGCGTGGCTGCTCGGGACGTGGGGGGGAGCAGCCACGACGCCCCCGACGGCAGCGCCCTCCTAGTCAGCCGCCCGGCCCAAGCCCCCGGGCCCTCCAGAGCCCCCAGCCCTGCTCGTCGCCTGCACCTGCCGGGCTCCCCCTGCCCGTTCTGTGCCCCCCGCCCTGCCTGGAGCAGCCAGCCGGGCAGGAGCCCCCGGCCCTCCAGAGTCCCCCAGCCCTGCTCGTCGCCTGCACCTGCTGTGTGCCCCCCGCCCTGCCCGGAACCGTCAGCCCGGCTGGAGCCCCCAGGCCCTCCCGGAGCCCCCCGCCCCGCCAGGGCCCCCACCCACCTGGCCGCCGCGGACCTCTCTCTCAAGCTCTCGGTAACGGTTGTGCCACACCAGGTAGTGCAGCGGATATCTGCCCTCCGGCCCCTTCCTGGCGGCGGAGGCGATCATCCTGCCCTCCGCATGCCGGGGCCGCCTCTCCCGGCCCGGGATGGGGGGACGGGAACAGAGACTGGAAGCTGGGGGCGCGGGGCCGGCTGCAGAGCCTGCTCTGGAAGCCCGGCGACGGGCGGCTGCACGGGCATGTGCCTGGGGAGGCAAGCGGGCGGCGAGCGAGCGCCGGCGGAGGCGGGCGGAGGGGGGCACGGCGGTGGCGATGCGGGAGGCGGGGGAGCGGATTCCCAGCGTCCCCGGGAGGAGAGGCGAGGAGGAGGAGGAGAGGAGAAGGAGGAGGAGGAAAGGAGGAGGAGAAGGAGGAGGAAAAGATGAGGAGGAGGAGTGGAGGAGAGGTGGGGGGGGGAAGAAGCACCAGCCCTGGGTTACCAGCACTAGGCAGCGCTGTTCGAGTTCTTTGCCTCTCCTCCCACACCCCTGCACACAAAGGCAGCGCTACAAGGAGGGAGGAGGGGGGAGAAGGATCAGGCACCCGGAGGAGGAGGAGAAAGGAGGAGGCAAGCGGGGGGCCCGGCCCTGGTGGGCAGTGAAGGCATCCCAGCGGGCAGAGGAAAGAGCAGCCCCTCGCTTTGCCCAGGAACACACTTCCTCTTGGCATGGCCAGCGCAAATGCCAGCCCCTTCCTCACCCCCTCTCCCCAAAGCAGTTGGGGGCCCGGGAGCCCCCGTGTGTGGTAGGGATGGAGGGGGGCACCCTGGTGCTGGAGGCGTAGCCAGTCAGAACCAAGAGTCTGAGGTCTCGCTGCATCATGGGAGTTGTAGTCCTCACCCCCCCTCAACTCAGCTCAAGGGCTGGCAGGTGAAGGGGGGGGCAGAAGACATCCCTACCATGCCAACCTCTCCTCCCTTTCCCTTCCCTCCTGAAGCCTTGCCCTCAGAAGTGGGGATGGAGCTTTCAGGAAGACTATCCAGGATGGATAAACTAAGGTGGGGCCCCAGGACTGGAGCAATATTCCAGAACATCTTGGTATAAGATGGCGCTCCCAATGCCTTTGGGAGCAAACAATACATTCCTCCTGAGTGGAAGTAGAAGGTTTAGTAGACCACAAACCTGAATCTTTGTCAATTAGTTCTGAGCCTGCTGGGAGAGGTCCTGTGACCCATTGAGTCAGTCAGCCCTGGATTCAAATACTGCCTCTGACACGTGCTGAATGTGTGACCCTGGGCAAATCGCTTCACCCATCAATTCTGTAGGGCTAGGCAACTTTCTCAAAGTATACGTAGCAGAAAAGGGGCCAGCCTACTTTTGTGGAGGGAGTTTCTTCCCCTGGGAACCATCATCTATGAAATCACAGGTCCAACCCTTTTCTGTATGCCCTTCCCTGAACACTAAACTGAATACCATAGAAGTCATTATAATAGAGACCTTTAGGGACAATTTAGATCATTGATTTAGTACTGGAAAGGAATTTAAAGGTCAGAAGGTCCAAATCCTACATTTTACAAATGAGAGAACTGAGGTCCAAAGAGGTTGTGAATTTCCTAAAGTGGCAAAGCCAGTCAAATACAGAGGGTTGAGCAAATGAGAATTGGTCACGACTGAGCCTCTTGGGGGAGGGTGGTGGGTGGAGAAATTAGGGTTACTGGAATTTAGAGAAGAAACGGGGGCTGGAGTAGGCTGGGAATAAAGGGCTAATAGGCATGGATAGTTGGAGGTTCACCTCTCTCAGGTGTCTCAGTCAGCCAATCAGCAAGCAATTATTAAATGTCCACTGTGTGCTAGGCACTGTGCTTTAGTTAGCCTTCTCTCCTTTTAGATTGCAAACTCCTTGAGGGCAGGGACTCTGCCTATTTCTATCCTATTTCTTCTTCCCCCCGTGCCTAAAACTGCTTTTCGCGTAAGAAGCGTTCACATTTTGTCAACTGAATGGAATGGGATGAACAAATCAGTCCCCATTTCCAGCTTCTCATTCAGAGCAATGATGGTTTGACACTTGCTAGAAAATGACCGTCTCATTATCTCTGCCTTGCTGTTCCATACCCCAACCCCATGGCAAGCCCTGCACATCCCAGGGTGCCACACCGCCAGGGGGAGGGAAGGAGCAGTCAGCTGCACCATCCTTACTCCTCTGAAGAAGAGTTGGGGGACTTTGGTGCCCAGGTATGCTGCTCCCTACCTCCACCACAAGGGGTCACCAGAGGGTTATACCTGAACCTGGAGCCTAAGCTAGGGGAAGGGGTGGGGGAGGGGAAAAGCAAGGGAGGGTGGTCCTGTCCTTCAAGTATGGCTGGGAGTAGAGGTGTTGCTAAGTACTTCCTATGGTCAAGACGCAGATGAAAGACTGAAACCTGCTTCAAATCCACAGCTAATGGGGTGTGGGAATTTGCAGATGTCATCTGCTCCTCCATGCCTTCTCCCCAAATTACTTTGTGTTTACTCTGTATATTTTGTATCAGTGTATATATTATTTCCTTCCTGGTAGAATGTACATTCCATAAGGACAGGGACTGGTTTTGTCTTTATATCATCACTGGGCACAAAGCTGAGTACACAATAGGTGCTTAGTAAGTGATGCGTGTATATGTGTTTTCCCCCAAGAGATTATATATCCCTTGAGGGCAGGACCTGTTTTTGTCTTTTGCTTCACACAGTGTCTTCCACTAGTACATATTCAATAAATGGTTATTGAGGGGGCAGCTAAGTAGTGCAGTAAATAAAGCTCTGGCCTTGAAGTCAGGAGGACCTGAGTTCAAATCTACCCTCAGACTTTTAACACTTAACTAGCTGTGTGACCCTGGGCAAGTCACTTAACCCCGATCGCCTCGCCAACAAGCAAATAAATAAATAAATGAATGGTTATTGACTTAAATGAGCCCTCTTCCCCAAATTTCAGGACAAGGTTTGGGGGAGGGAGAGAACATAGTGGGATTGTGGGGTAGAGTGTTGGACTTGAAGTCAGGAAGACTGGGGTCCAAATCCCTGATTCTGACACTGTGTGACTACTCTCCCCAAGCCTCAGTTTCTTCATCTGTAAAATGGAGTTGGATTAGATGGTGTCTGAGAAACCTTCTAGCTTTAGATCCAAGATTCTGTGATTCTGCTGGCCTCCACTATCCCAGTTTGCTTAGGGAGTCAATTCATCTTGGTTCTTGGGATAGCCTCGTCAGCCCCCAGCCCTCCCCAGGAGACACAGTCCAATAGAGAGGCTTAGATTGAGTAGGGGGAGGCATGCCAGGCACCTGTCTGTTCTCCTTCATGCCTGCCAGCCCCAGGCTGCCACGTGCTCTTAAACTCACCCACACATAGCCCAAGAAACAAAGACAAACAGACCAAGCAGCTGAGAGTCGAGTAGACATTTAATAAATGAAATTCCATAGCTGAGAGAAGAGCTGAAGAGCAGAATCTCCAGCTCCAGTCCCACCCCCAGCCTTCATTCCACATGCATTCACTCACCATGAGGCTGGAAGACTACAGAGGAGGGGGTGGGGGTGGGGAGAGAGAGCCAATCTTGGCACCCTTAGCCTTGAATGCCACGGTGAAGAGAAGGCCCATCCTGGGGGGGAGGGGCCGGCACCTCACAGGCAGCCGTTGGCAGGTGGGCCTCCTCCAGGAGCCGTGGGAGCCAGCCAGGCACAGGCTAACTCAGGTGATAAACTGCCTGGCTCTCTCCTAACGACTGAGGGACCGCATTGGGGGAGGTGGCTGGCAGTTTTCTTTGTTTTTTAAGTGTGATTATAAATATCCTCAGTGGACACACACACTTTCAAACAAACTTGTCAATCCGGGTAGAAATAAAAGTCGAAGGAGGCAAGTCTCGCTGTATTTGGGGCGCCATGACTCATGGGCTGCTGGGGTCTCAAGGAGGGAGCTAGTCGGCCCACCCACGGGCCCCTGCCACAGATAGGCTGAACATCTCTGGCACCTCTCCCCATGTGAGTGAATCTCCTAATGCCAAGGAGAATCCCCTCTTCCTCCAGGCTCTAAACAATCCACTTGCAACCTTTTCACCGCTGGAATGGCTTCTAACACCTTCTCCTCCCAGCAGCTTTCCCAGCTCATGCCCACCTCCCCAGCGGCAGAGCCAAAAGCAGAGTGGCGGGCAGCAGAGAGCAGGGCATTTTGTGCAAACTGGCAGGCACAAATGAAGACACACGTACAATAATGCACACGTGCAGCCTGGGGCCACGGGTTCTGAGCTTCCTAAGGCTTCCCTCATGTAAAATTTCTGCTCGTGACCTGCAAAGAAAAACCATCCCAAGGAAATATGCTGGGTGTGTATATATGCATTTACACACCCCAGACACACACACATGGCCTTGAAACAGGCGAGGACTGCATGTACACTTTGCTCCTCCCCTCCAGAAACATGGATATGTGAGTACATGCCAAAATACAGGAAAGTACCCATATGAGTAGGCGGGTGTGTTTACACATACAGACATGTCTCCTCCTCCAGACTTCTTTAGAAGTGGGCTTGATTCTTAGCCATCAGGAGCTGTAGTTTAGGTGTGGCCATGCCTGGAGGCAGTGGGTGACCTCTCTGGCACCCTAGAAGTCAACGTTTTCATTCAGTTCAATACCAAAATAAGCACCTCAGAGGTCATGGAGTCTAACCCCCTTTATTTGACAGATAAGGAAATTGAGAAGGATTTGCTCAAGGTCACATAGCTAAAATATATAACAATAAGGCACAATATGGATAAAAATTACTCACTCCCTACCTCCCGGGTTAAATGAGTGCCTCGTGTGTGCTAGCTAGTTTGGGGTGGGGATACAAAGTTGGGCAAGTGAGTTCCTTTCTTCATGAAACTTCGTCTATATTCCTCACGTGGGTGTTCACCTGCCCTCCTCCCATTCCCTGGGAAATCTGGGGGTCTGGACTTCCTGCAGCAAGCTAAGATAATCTATGGAACTGGAAGGGACCCCAGGAAGAAAAGAAGCCCAATTTGTAGCCATAGGGCGTTGTCAGGCGCTCGGGGTCACACAGCCAGAAGGTGTCAGAAGGGGAGCTAGAGCCCACGGATGACGGCTCTCTATCCATCAAGATGGTATCGTTAGTCCCCATCCACGTCCCCCCCCCGCCCCGCCCCCAATCACACAGGTGTGTGGCTCACTGCAGGAACATGTGCCCCTATCCACACACATATATAGAACGTTCTCACCAACGCAGACACCAGAGTGTGGACGTGAGTAGATGTGTTCTACACATAGACAGCTCCGAGGAACATGGACTGTAGAAATCTTGGTCCATCCTTCCTTCCCTAAAGGAATGCCTGACACCCACGGCCTTGTCACCCCCACACAGAGGATGACTACGTTTCCCCCAACAATCTTTGGCATCCTCCCTTTGGTATGGAATGGCTTGCGAGGTCACCCCTACACTGGCCTATTTACACACACACAAAATTAAACCTTAGCGAGGCAGTTCCGCGGGCCCCCTCAATCCCTCACCTCCCATTTTTGCCCCATTTTCACCACCTGTCCCCAATGCTCCCCTTCTCCTTCCTCCTCCCGCTGCTGGGATAGGAGAAGGGAATGGGGACGCCAGGAACAGGAACTGTAGGAGTGACTCACCACCTCCTCCACCCTGTTCTCGCTTTGGGGGCAGGAAAGGGAAACTGAGGCAAGGGGCCAGGACCCGAGGCGAGCTGGCGACCGAGAACCCAGGCAAAGTCCTCCTCCGCTCAGTCCAGGATGGGAAGAGGCTGGGGAGGGGGAGGTTCCCAGGGCTGGGATCGGGGAGGCGGGGGGAGGTGGGGGGGCCGGGAAGAGCCCGGCCCTCCTGGCCCTTTAAAGCCCCCCCACCCCACCCCACCCCCAGTACCTCGAACCTCTTCCTGTGTTCCTTCCCATTTCCTCTCTCCAGCTGGGAGCGGGGCGTGTCCGGGCCCGGGCTGGGGGTCGGGAGGCGCGCGGGCCCCTCCCCCGGTGGGCCGGGCCTGCGTCGCTTCCTGCAGGAGCAGCTGAGAGCGAGCTGAGCAGCCTGCGGAGAGCCGGAGAGCCAGAGAGCCAGGGGCCGGGCCGGGCCGGGCCGAGGCGAGCCGAGCCGAGCCGGGCGGGCCGACCCGCGAAGCGGACCGAGGGGCGGCCGGAGAGGACGGGCCGGGGGGCGATCTGAGCGCCGCCGGCCGGGGCCCCGAGGGGGCGGACGCGCGGCGGGGAGCGGCCGCTGCCGCCGCCACCGCCGCGGCCGCCGCAGCCTCAGCAGCAGCAGCAGTGGCCGTGGCCGTGGCCGCGGGCGCCGCGAGAGCCCGGGCGGCAGCAGCCTCAGCCTCGGCGGCGGCGGCGGCATCGGGGACCCCCTGCCTGCAGCCGACGCCCCCGCCCGGGCCCCCAGCAGCCCCGCGCGCCCCCCACGCTGGCCCAGAGGGCTGCGGCCGCCTCGCCGCTGAGGATGTCCCGGAAGGGGCCGCGGGCCGAGGTGTGTGCGGACTGCAGCGCCCCGGGTAAGGCCCGGGCCGGGGGCGGGCACCGGGGACCGGGGACGGGCCACTGGGCCCCGGGGGGAGGAGGCCGAGACGGCAGCGCCCCGAAGGCCGGGGGCGGGACGGGACCCGAGCCGGGATGCGCCGCGCCCCCCCCCAATCCGGTCGGTAGAACCCCCCCCTTCCATCTCCGCCTCGCAGCGGGCGGGCGGGAGGCTGGGGGCTGCGGCCTCGGCAGCCACTGCAGAGCCAGGTGTCCTTGGGAGGGGCAAGGGTGTGCACGGGGGCCCGAGCTCCGAAGGGAGGGGGGAGCCCGCAGACCGGGCGCATCGTGCGGCGGCTGGGCTGCTAGTCGTGCCCAGTTCGGTCATGGGTCATCTTGTCCCCTTGGCACCCCCACCCCTCAGGCCACCAGGGTCCGTGCTTCAGCAAGGACATTTCCCGGTGCCTTCTTCCTTCGGCAGTCTGGGGAAACCAGCCCCAGTGAGCAGCTTTGCTAACCTCTCCTTTCCCCAATCCCCCCCAGACGGAGTATAAATGAGGGGAGCCAGCCGCCCCTCCCCAGCTCATAGGCGGCAGAAGGGCTGTGGGGGAAGCGAGAAGGATTTTTCCTTAGGGGGGGTGGAAGCGTGTGTTCTTAGTTTGTGTCATGGAGTCTCGGCTGCCTCCTTCTGTCTTACACCTGCTGCTCACACGTTCCCCGATTACTGTAGCTGCAGAGGGCATCTGTGGGCATAGGGGGTGGGCAGGTGTCTCCTGCCCTCACCTTGCTCAGAGATGCACACACTCCAGCTCTCAATCCACTGGCCTGGATATTTTTCACAAAAGGTGCTCAGAAGGCAAAGGCTACCCAGGAATGCTTGTCTTTAGGCATTCTGGCGTGCCCCAGGCCTGGTAAGGCTGTTCTTCTGGGGAAGTTAGAGCTGTATGAGGGGCTGGGGTCAGGCCCTAGATCCCAGTTAATTCTTCAGGAGGTGGTGACTGATTCCTAGGCCTCTCAAGGTCTTAGGGGCTCTCAGACCTACTCTGTCAGGCCAAATGGAAGCCTGAGACACAGTTCCTCAACCCCATAAACAAAGCCTGCTGGGTGGGGGAGGATGGGCAGGCCTGGGGCTGCTGGGGCCTGGGTCTTGAGATGTGGTTATCCCAGGGAAGTGGGAAATCCCAGTGCCAGTGGTATCAGGCAGGGAGCCCAGGACAGACCCTAGGCCATGGGTGCCCAGAGTCTGTGGATGAATCCAGGGCAAGCAAGTAGGGGGAGCATGTTACTGTATAGGGACGCTGGACTCAAATCCTGCCTCAGCCACTTATTCTGTGGGTCCACCGGCCCCTTACCCTCTCTGGAAAATGAAGGAATTGGTCTTGGATAGTTGCTGAGGTCCCTTCCAGCTTTAGCTCAATGCCATGGAAACCTGGGATCTGAGGGTCAGCTGCCTCTGCTACCATGTTGGCTGGTGTTTCCCCTTCTCCCCAGAGGCGTGGAGTTCCATTCCACGTGGGAGCTCCCCACCTCTACCTGCTTTGGCCCCAGTGAGGAAATGAGGGGACAGAGATCAGAGGAGCTGTTGCCTTCTGGTGTGGAGGGCGTAGTTCAGGAGGCAGAAGGGGCCCTTCGGATCTGAGCAGCCTGTTGGCGTAGGGGTTAGAGAAGTCCTGATGGTCATAGGTAACCTCTCTGGGCCTCAGTTCCTTTATCCGTAAAATGAGGGAAAGTGACCTAGATGACCCAGAGACCCCTGTGATTCCTCAGCCTTGTGCCACCCCCCCCTCCTATTGCCACTTAGGTTCTGGGTTGCAGATTCCTCTGGGAAGTTTCCAGAGAACCCCAGAAGGCATGTTTTAAACTCTTTGGGCAGCCCCAGTGTGCCCTCTCCAAGTGGGCAGAAAGGATCTGGGAGGGGCTTGTCTAGGTGCTTGCCCCCTCTTCACTTCTCCAGTGTTGCTCTGTCAGCTCCAATTGTCATTTCAAGTATGACAGGGATGAGGGACATCAGGACAAGCTTTCTAGTGTCCTGTGAGTACCCAGTCTAGGGATAGAGGAAGTTGTTGGTGGTATCTCTGTGGTTGCCCAGCTTTGTGACCCTCTGGTGACCCCATTAGTGTCAGAGGGTTAGTCTCTTTGTTGAATGAGATATCCCCAAGTTGGCATGGGACTATGCCCTCAGGGCCCCTCTTCTGCCCTGCTCATCTCTTCTGGAGAGGCAGCCTGGCATAGTTAATAGAGGCCTGGGTTTAGAGTCTGGAAAAAAGCTTTGAATTCTGGCTTCGGCACTAACTAGCTCTGACCCTGGTCACGTCAATCTCTTGGAACCTCAATTCCTTCTCTATTAAGTCGTGCTGTTGATAGCCGTAGTCCCTACTCGCTGGGCTGTTAGGTTCAAGTGAGATAATCACCAGGCATTAATTAATCACCTGCTATGTGATCTAGCTGCTGGGAATATAAAGACCAAAAAAAAAAAAAAAACCAACCCAAACCCCAAAACCCTGAAACAATCCTTGCCTTCAAGGAACCTATATTCTATAAGGAAATCATATAAATATTTACAAATTAATTTCAGAAAGGAGTCACTAGCAACTGGAGAAATTTCCTTTTCTCCATAGGAAGGACCCTATAGAGAAAGTAGTATGACATGTTAGCAGAGCTCTGAAGAAAGTTAAGGAAATGAAAGACACCTCGAGATAAGGAGAGAGTGCATTCCAGGCATGAGGGACCCTCTGTTCAAAGACTTGGAAACTGGCATCGGTACGGACAGATGCCTAGAAAGAGCTCTCATGGGTTGTGCTTAACATCCTACTCCAAGCAGAAGAGAGGTGGCCAAGACAGGGGTGGAAGTGCCAGGGCTCCTCATCGGTGGCTGCGTCAGACCCCTGATGACCCAATGAACACAAACTACCTGAGCTGTTCCAGGCAAAGTAGTCTAGTTGGAACCCTGGACCCGGGGGAAGCCCCATCCCTGCCACAGATGCACAATGTGGCTGCCCTCAAATAAGACCCCTCTAGGATCCAGGCTCTTTTCTGGAAGGTGGGATTAGGGATTTGGAGTCAGAAGGCATCCCAGCTCTGCTAGGTGCCCTCCGGTAAGTCAGTCACTTACAAAAGGAAGGATTGGATGTGAGATGCTGTCTGTTGTTCATCCTAACTTTCTGTCCTCTGATCTCTGAGCCCAGTTCTTTGGTTCTCTGTTCCTGGCATGAGTGGGGCATTATTGTTTTATAGAGCTAGAAGGGGCCTCGAAGGCCATCTTATCTAATCCCCTCATTTCACAGATGAGGAAACTGAAGCCCAGAGAGAGTCAGTGCTCAAGGTCACTCAGGTAGTAAGCTTCATTCATTCTCCTTTCTTGACTCTCTGGGTCACCCACTAGGCGCTGGAATGTTTAGCTCATGTCTTCGATCCCCACTTCCCATGGCCTTGGGTACTCTTAGTATAGTGTTTGGGGACTTTTATTTGGAAAGTGGAAAAAGAATGCTGACTTGGAGGCATTTGATCGTGATGAAAGTGGTGGTGGTGGTGGTGGTGATGGTGATGATCCCTAACATTTAATTAGCACCTACTATGTACTGTGCTAAGTGCTTTACAATTATTATTAACTCATCAGATCCTCAGACAACTCAGGGTGGTAGGTGCTATTATTATCCTCATTTTACAGTTGGGTAAACTGAGGCAAATATGTGAAATGACCTGCCTGGTCATTTCAGGTGAAGCTGTATTTGAACTCATGTCTTCCTGACTCCAGGCCCAGCAGTCTATCCACTGTACCACCAAAGATCCCAATGGATAGGTTCACATATCAGCTCTTACTTACTAGCTTTGTGACTTCACTCCTCTCAGCCTCAGTTTGCTCCCCTCTACAATGAGGGGGTTAGACCAGATGATCTAGGTCTCGGATCCTATGAATAGTGAATTGTGGTATCTGGTTATTTGTTAACACTTGTGTTTTCACACTTCCCAACCTCATTCCATCTCAGTGACTGCCCCAACAGACAGAGGGGGTTACAATAAAGTCACTGCCCTTCTGTACTTTGGGGCACCAGTGGTTGCTCACCTTGAGCGTGCCACGGGTGAAGGAGCTTTGATGGAGGAAAGAAGAAATGGTTTTGTGAGGCTGAGGTACAGCCGGGGTATCACTGGCATGTGTGGCAGGAAGTGAAGCCCATCTTTGTCATTGCTGGTAGGGCCATGGCCTATGCCTTGGCAGTCCCAGATCAGTCCTGATGTGTGAGAGGTCCACATGGTCCACACGGTAGCTTATGGGGAAGAAGGAAGGGGCTTTGGGAAAATGGAAAGAGCTCTGGATTTGGAGTTTAAGGGCCCAAGTTCCTTGCTCTTTCGACTGTGTGTGTGACCTTAGACAAATCACTTTGCCTTTGGGAGCCTCAGTTTTCTTGTCTGTAAAATGGAGATTAAAATACCTGTATTACCAACCTCACAGAGTGACAGACATAAGACTCAAATGACAGGAAGTATATAAAGTGTTTCAGAAACTCAAGCAGTATGCAAATAGAAGTTATTCAATATTATACACCATGTTTTATAGCGATAACAGATTCACTTGTGTGTAGCACTTAAAAGCTTACAGAATGCTTTACATGATTGTCTTATGATTATTTGGAGATCTGAAGCTTAGCCTTGAATTAGCTCACCTCAGTCCCTTAACCTCGATGAGCCTCAGTTTCCCTTACTTTAAATGAGGGAATTGGTCTAGATGTTTATGGTCAATTCCAGCTGTAATCCCTAGTCTGACAATGTCCTGCCTCCTGAACATTTTAGCAGAGTCTTACCTACCCTGGTTGCAGGTAAGTCCTCCTGGCATCCCTTCCCCCTCAGAGTCGTCCTTACCTTCTCTGATTACTGAGGGCAGTGATTCCCCTCCTCCTGCCCCGCCCCAGAGGGTGCCTATAGCCCTGACTAAAGGGAGATGCGTGGAGATGGTAGCAGGGCAGACATTAGGATGATATAATGAATGAGCTGAGTGGATGAGAAGGTGGTAGGCCATTGTCCCCTTTCTCCACAGAGGGGCCCTGCCTTTGTCCCATCTTGCCCTGGAAGGCATCAGAGCGAGTAGGCAGCAGGCATTGGTGCCAAACTGTGCAGCTGGACATGGCATAGCTGCCCATGCCACCTCTTTGGGAGCCATCTGTGCCCATGTCCGCCCTTGGGGTGTCCTGGAGATAGGCAGGAGAATAGCCTGGAGGCAAAATGTGCCTCCCCTCTCTTTCTTTCTCGATGCCACTCTAAGATGAGACTTGGATCTGGCAGAGAGTGGCACTGGCCAGCTCTTTGGAACCACCAAGGCCAAAACTGCTGCCCATTCTCTGGTCACATGCTTCAGCAAGCTGGGATCAACCACATGCCCGTCTCTGGCTCACCCCCGCCCTTCACCCTAGCCCCTGCTGTTCACCCCCGTGTCCTCCTGTAACCATCTGCTTATCTGTCTCCCTACCCCCACAGCCTAAGTCAGCTCTGCCCTGGACAGAGTTGAAGCCCCCTCTGATACTGATACCCTCACAATCTTCTGAAAGGCAGGGCTGACTGTCCTAGCGTGGACTCCTTTAGGAAAGCAAGCTGACTGCCCAGTTTCTGCTTGCTCCTCTAGCCATAGGGCAAGTGCCCATGACCCTCCGTACTAGTTAGCAGAGGTTAGATTCTTGTGGCCCTTTCTTTCCTGTTCTCATTGCTCGGGAAAGGGAAACTGAGGTTTGGAATTCAGCTCCTGGAACCTAAACTCGTGTCACATCCCCCTGGTCCTGTTTTCAGAGGGGGAATGTGGTTAATAACTACACCCCAGTAAATGACCCTGCCCTTCTCTGCATTCAGTTTCCGGTTTCCACCCTTTTTCCCTTTCCCCGCTCACTAGCTCATCCACACCCAAGAGCCTGAGCCCTGCCCTGATTAAAAAATCCCAAC
>NW_020954546.1:25431631-25442578 GCF_900497805.2 Vombatus ursinus
GGGGGGGGGGGGTCCTGGGGAATGGTACTAGCAGTTCTCCCAGATTTCCCCTCAAAATTCCTTCCCTTCCTGTCCCTTCCTCCCTGCCCCCATGAACTATGTCACATCTAACTTTATTGAGTTAGTGGAGAAACTTTATATACATATATACACGTATATATACACACACGCATATGTTCATACACACATTCTGCTCTATGACCTTGAGCAAGACACTTCACTTGGAAGGAAATATTGATTTGCAGAGAGGCTAAATGTGGCACCCCCTATGAAAACCTCAAAACACAATATTTACTATTACTAACATACACCCCAGTTTCAGAATCCAGAATACCGGTTCTTATTCCACATTTGCCCTCTTGAATGTTTCCTGGGCTAGGGTCTATGGGCTCAGGGTATTTTGTTCAGGGGTAGGAATGAGATGAGAGAGGCAGGTTGGGGACGGGAACTGGGGGGGGGGCACTGAAGGTGTGTGTGTGTGTATGTGTGTGTGTGTGTGTGTGTGTATTTTTCGTTTGCCTCTGTTGCTTGGAAAGAACTGAATTGGCAAACAATGAACTCAGACCAGAACTTCCGCCTGGCCACCATTGTTCGTTCAGTCCCGAGGCTTATGTCCCCCTGTTGAGTCCCCCTCCCCCCACCAGCCTTTGCTGAGGGCTGAGGGGACAGGAAGGACCACAGAGACCTCCCCCAGCCACCCCAAGTCCTTATTCAGAATGCTGATAGCCAGTGTTTATTGTTCGTTTTGCTTTGCCCACCCCCGTCCCTCCCAAAACGTGAGGCCTCCAGACCCCGGATGGGCCCCAGGCACTCCAAGGCACCTTAAGTACTGGTCCACCCATACCTCTTCCCCCTGTATCAGAGCCATAGGTCACCTAGTATTAATGTGAAGGAGAAAGTAGATGTGGGGGCAAGAATTCTCAGGGGATTTGGGAAGAACCCTCTCATGAACATGGACCCTATCTGCTCTTGACTTTCTACCCTACCTTCTTTAACTGGCTTGAAAAAAGTGGGGTAGAGGCTGTGGTCAGTCAGGACCCCAAATCTCCTCTCCCAGTTCCTTTTCCTATCCTGGGGTATGCTTTGGGTGGAGGTTCTTATTTTGAACCTCCCTGCTGACATATTGCTATCCTTTGCTGTTGGGGTGCAGGGGCTGGGGATAAGCCCATCAGCCATCTTGGCTCCATGCCATGGCCAGAGAGCCCAGGTGGGTTGGTATAGGTGCCAGCCAGTTTTGCCCTTCTCTGGGTTGCATTGCCAAGTATCAGGAGTGCTGGGAAGGGGAAGGGAGGAGGTGCCACCTATTGGCACTGAGGTCCCACAGGTTACCTGGAAACCAAAAGTAAACTTTCTTACCCCTAGCAGCTGCCAGGACGTTAGGCTCGACCGAGTGTGTTTATTGGGTAGTGCCAATGACATCATTCTTTGCCACTTTTCTTGGTGTGTGTGTGTGTGTGTGTGTGAGAGAGAGAGAGAGAGAAGGGGGGAGGGCATTGCCCTAAATCCTAGATAGGGAAAGTTGAGTACTGTAAGTAGAAGATCTGAGTGGTGAGTGAATAGCAGTGGGAAGTAGATGCCAGACACACTTCTTAGTCATTCACATGTGACTGGTAGCATCCGTCAGGTCTCTCCGGTGTGACCATGGAGAAGAGAATCAGTGTCTCGGCAGTCAACTCCACCCACCGATGATGATCATGTGTGACCTTGAGCAAGCCAATTCCTCTTCCTGATGCCTCAGTTTCCTCACCTGTAAAATTGTCTAATTGGCCTCTGGGGTCCCTTTCAGCTCTCTGTGGCTGATCCAGATCTAGGTGGATCTAGGTAGTAATCCCAAGGCTGAGACCCTGGTTTTCCGGAAGCCGGCCACAGAGGAACTCTGGCTGAGTCATTCTCAGTTTCCTGAGAATGGGCTGGCGGCTGGCCCCTGACCCAGAGGGGCTTTGAGAGTAGGGCTCAATCACACTCAGTTCAGCCCCCCTCACCCAACAGGGACGCTGACCCTGGTTCACTAGGACCTGCTTCTTCCCTCCCTCCCATCCCACCCCACCCCACCCCACCCCTTGGGCTGAGATCATGGTTGCACTTCAATTTTTGCTTCCCTGGGACACATTGTCCTGGATGGAAGACTGTCCCAGAAGAAAAAAGGAAAAAAGCAAGCATTTATTAAGTGCTTGCTGTGTACCAGGAATAGTGCTAAGTACTTTACAAAGAATATCTCATTTGATCTTCTTAACATCTCTGGGAGATAGATGCTATTATTGTTCCCATTTTACAGATAAGGAAACTGAGGCAGACAGCGGTTAAGTGACTTTCCCAGGGTCACACAGCTAGTAAGTGTCTGAGGCTGAATTTAAATTCAGGTCTTCTTAACTCTAGGCCCACGTAGAATGTGGGAACAGGCAGGGGACCTCTCATGAAAATCTTAACCAACCCCCTCATTCTACCAAGGAGTGAACAGACCCAGAGGGGTCAAGTGCTGTCCCTGTGTTGCCCAGCTATTTAGTGGCAGACAAGAAAACTATGCTCCTGAGTCTTTTGACCCTGGTTAAGGACTCTTTCTGCCTCTTCACCCTGAATCTGGAAGTTAGCCTGGTCTCCAAGTAGTCAAGACCCTAACCCGGCTCAAAAAGAAAGGGGATAAGAAGACAGTCTCTGTCCTGTTGTCCCCAGTACATGGAGGCATTGTGTATGGCTCTGAAGTCAGAAGATGTGGGTTCAAGTCTCACCGGTGAGGCTCCTTACCATTGTGACCTTGGACAAGTCTCCTAACTTCCCCGAGCCTCAGTTTCCCCATCTGTAAAATGAGGTTGGGCCGCCTGGCCTCTGAGATCCCTTCCAATTCCAGGGCTCTGAGCCTTCAGCTCCTAGCCTTCGAGGGTCACTCCTTCTCAAGGCCTGAGCTGGCTCTGTCCTGCTGCCCGTTCAGCAGAGAGCGCCCAATCCTAGGTGACCTGCGTCACTTCTCCAGGTGTGCCCTTCGAGGCCAGGCTGCTGACAGGACAAGGCACTTCCTATTTCCAGTCTGAGTAAGGGAACATTGTAAGAGAAATGGGGAGAGGGAGAAGGAGAGAGGAGAGATGGAAAAATGGAGGGAAGAGAGGAAAGGACCTAGAGGGGACAGAACCATAGGAGAAGAGGAAAGAAGAGAGGGAGGGGGAGGGGAGAGAGATGGGGGAATAGAAAAAGGGGGGAGAAATGAAGGGGGACAGGGAGGATCCAAGGAAGCAGGGCTCCATGGTCCTAATCAGGCCTCATTTCCTCGAGGGTCTAAGCCCTAAACGTTCTTAATCTGGGGTCTGTGACTTTGTTTTCTTTAATATTTTGATCATTGACTTCCTTTGGAATCCTGTGTGTTACATGTTATATATTTAAAAACATGCTTCTGAGAAGGCTTTCCACAGGCTTCAGCAGACTGCCAGAGGGGTCCAGGACACAAAAATGAGTTTGAGCCCTTGGTAGAGTGTGTGTCTGGAACGTGCTTTGAGATCCCTGGCCCAGTGTTGTGGGGGAAGGCCCTTCAGTGGTCCTCAGCCTTCCCTGTGGTGTCAAAGGCCTGCCCTGTCTCCTTCTCATGGGTGTAAGAGTCAATGGTTTAGATTCCTAGGATTGAGACTTGGAAGGCACGTGAGCCATCCCTCTCGTTTAGGCCCATTGTTCACAGATGAAGTCACTTCAGCCAAGATGCCAAGTCACTTGTCCCAGGGCCTATGGCAGGAAATGAGAGAAGGAGAAACTGAACCCAGATCTCCCTGCGCCCCTCTGCCTCCTAGCACTTACCCCTCTCCCATCTGGTTGCTGTCCCACAGGAGGCGGATTTGGCCAAGGGAAAAACCCAGGTCCTGGCAATAACAGCTGTGGCTCTAGTTGGGTTCTAAGGTTTTCTCCTGACGTACACTGTCCCCATTTACAGATGAAAGAACCAAGGCTTTGGAGAGGTTATGGGGCTTGCTTGGAAATTAAGTGTGGTAGATTTAGGGGTCAGGGAGGCTTCAAAACCCAGCTCACCTCTCCAAGTCTCCATTTCCTCATCTGTAAAGTGGGGGTGATAACACTTGCCTTCATTTGTCAGCATGAAGGAAAAGAAAGGGCTGGCCTGGAAGTCACAAAAACCTGGGTTCATCCCCAACTGTGTGATGACCTGAGTTCAAGTCTCAGCTGTACTGTTTCTTGGCTGTGTGACCCTCGGCAGATCACTTCCCTTCCCGGGGCCTCAGTTTCCTTTTCTGTAAAAAGAGGCTGTTGGACGTTAATGAGCTCCAAGATGCCATCTGACTCAAAATCTAAGCTCCTTTGATCCTGGAGCACCCGTATGTAGAGATGTGAGGGCTGATTCATTAGTGTGGGACATGTGGTTTTGCTTTTTCATCTGAATGGCGCTGTGATTTCCCTCGTGTAGGGAGCAGCTCCCTCTGCCCAGGTCTGTTGGTGCCCGCCTGGCATCTTTCAACAGTGAGAGGTTAGGGATGACCAGGGTCACACGGCCAGGCGGCATCAGAACCAAGTCGCAAACCCAGGTCTTTCTAACACAGAGGCTTGCTCTCTATCCATCATGACACACTGTCCCTTACTATGAGAGCTACTCTTTCCTGTCTCCCCTCCCCACCAGCTCCCTGGTTCTGCTGTCTTCTGGGTAGTTAGTTACCCCATTGAGATGCAGAAGGACTGAGGCCCTAACCAAGCCACTCAGAGCTGGGTGAGTCAGAGGAAGAAGGGACAGGATGCGGCCTCCCCTGCTGGGCATCTGTGTGGGGGGGCATTGGCTGTCTGCCTGGGGGAGGGGCAGGGGCAGAGTTGGGTGACCCTGAGCAGGGACGGGGAGAGGAGACAAGAGAGGCGCTGCCTCTCCTCCGAGCAGGCACACAATAGTGGCTTTCTCCCCTGTGACCTTTTCTCGGCTTGTGTTCAGTGCAGCTGGCCCTACCCCCACTCCCTCAGGGCCTGGGAGGGCCTTCTTTGGAAAGGGAGGTAGGGGGGTGCCCCCAACCCTGACTGCCTCACCCCTCCCGTCAGCACGACCTCTGGGGATGCCGGTACTGGTGTGTCTTACATTTTTGTTGATAGCCCCCTCAGATCCCTGGTAGGATTTACTTCCTGGGCCTCAGCCCCTGCAAGGAGTCCCAGAGGCTCCTGAGGGGGAGGCGGAGGCGGAGGCAGATGGAGAGGAGGTGCCATGGCCGAAGTCAAATGAGAGACTGTGGAAGGGCTTCTCGGTTCTGGAGTGTGAACTGTCCTTACGCCCGACGGATGCTTTATCCAGGAGTGTATGGGGAGGCCTGGGCCAGAGAAGAGGTCCCACATCCCAGCCTTCTCTGAGACGACATCACTCCCCACCCTCTGGCCCCAGCCGGCATTTCCTCCTCTCCCATCCTGAGCCATATCTCTAAGCTGGTCCTTGGGGGCCAGGATAGCTGGGAGAGGCAGTAAGGGAGATAGCAGAGTGATCCCATGACTTCCACCCAAGACCCCCTACACAAGGGGTAGCTTCCTGCCCACTACCAATGGCCTAGATATCCAGGATTTGAAACCTAATGTGTTGGACTGGGCTTCCCTGATAAGAGTATAAACTCCGTGAGGACAGGCACTGTTTCACTTGGGACTTTATATTCTCCATTCCCTCCACAGTTCCTGGCACACAGTAGGTTTCTAATAGGTGCTTGTTGGTTGATTGTGTCCCCCAGTGTGAGCACGTCACCTGGCACACAGTAGGTCTTTAATAAATGCTCCTTGGTCAGTTGTGCCCCCAGGTCTGAGCACAGTGCCTGGCACACAGTAGGTCTTTAATAAATGCTCATTGGTCAGTTGTGCCTCCAGGTCTGAGCACAGTGCCTGGCACTGCAACACACAACATGACTCACTCAGCTGCCATTATCTCCTTTCGTTTTTCCTTCTCCAGTGGAGACCCTTGAACTCTCTGGGATGTGGGATAGTGGGCAGGAAGTCATAGGATAAAGAAACAGAACTGGAAGAGCCCTAAGAGGCCGTTTTATAGATGAGTGACTGAGGCTCAGAGGAGTTGCAGCTTACCAAGGGTCGTGCAGCTTAGTGTTTGAGACGAGATTTGAACCCAGAGCCTCTCAACTTGAAGCCCAGTACTCCGCCACTCCCTGAGCTGTTTGTGGGCCATAGGGACTCTTCTCTGACACTAGGGGCTGACCCTAGGATGAGGGGTGTGTCTCTGATTCCCCTACTTCCCAGGCCAGTGGGATCCTGCCTTAGAAACCAGGTGCATTGGCATGGTTTTTGCACTGGGTGAGACTCAACTGGGTACCTGGGCTGTGTAACCCCTGCATTCTGAAGCCAGTCATAGGACCCTGGAAGGGAAGGAAGCTGGAAGGGACCTCAGAGGCCAGCTCGTTTGACAGATGAGGAAACTGAGGCACGGTTAGCCTTGCCCAAAGTCACACAGATCGTAAGGATCATAGATAATAAGTCCCGGATTTGTACCAGTTCTTCCATGCATGCCCCAAGATGTGAGAGGGGGTGGAGGAGGGGAGGGGAAGGGGGAAGGCTGGTGCCTCCCAACTTGGCCGAGCAGAGGGATGAGCTGGAGGTGAGGTGTCACCTTCACATCTGTTCCAGAGAGAAGGAAAGGGAGGAGTGTGAGATCTGTGTGTGCCCCAGTGGACGGCCGCCCCAGCCACCTTCCTGAGCAGAAGCCCTCCCTGCTTCCGGGCCTCTTGGCCGATGGGAGCAATCCACCTTGGTTAAGGTGCACCAGCCGCTACCAGGGGCGGGGGAGTGGAGGGTGCCTTGTGGAGGGCGTTGCTCTCGTTGGGTCAGAGTCTATCAGAAAGCAGAGGATTCCCCAGAAATATCAAGACCCCTCAATTCCTATCCTAATTCCATTCCCTGGAAAGGGACCCCTCTCTTTTCCTTGGAGAGGTGGGGAACTCTGGGTAGAGAATGCCGTGTATGTTGTCACATGTGGTTGCTATGTTGAGTTTGCTTAATTGTTTTTTTTTTACTAGGGAAGGCTCACTGGAGGTGAGGGTGGGGAAAGAGAATGTCCGGAAATGACTGACAGAAAAACAAAAGACATTAATAAAACATTGGGGAAAATGAAAGGTGTGCCCCACCAAAATCTCGAGCTCCATTTTGGGGCGTTGCTCATGGCATGGGGTCAGGAGGGTGTGCTGGGTCAGGATGCTTCTAGGAAAGGTCTCTACTTAATCATCAGGGCTCTGGCAAAGGGAGGGGCAGGAAGGGGACCACCCGACAGCAAGATTGCTGGCTCCTCCTCCCCCACCTCTCCTCAGAAGGAGAAGCCCTAGAGGCCATTGAGATGAGAAAGGGGGATGTTGAGTAGACTTGATAAGTGGATGGACTCTGGCCTTACTTTGGAGCACATTCATTGGCATTAATTAATCATTTCACTTAGGAGTTCAGGAAAGGCCCCAGAGGCCCTGTGGGAACTAGTGGGAGAGGGGAGGGGGCTTTTCTCCTGTGATGCCGAAGCTAGGAGGGAGGGACCTTTGAGATCAGCCAGTACAACCCCCTTCTTTATTACAGAGAAGGAAGCTATGGGGGAGGGGCTTCCCCAGGGCCCCTCAGCCAGGCTGTGACTGAGCCAGAGCTAGAAACCCAGGGTTCCTGACTTCCCATGCAGGATTCTTCTCTCTTGTATCACATGCTGCTGCTAAGTTAAAAAAGAACAGGGCAAGGCAAAGGTGCCATGGAGGGCATAAAGAATTGGCATTAGCAGGGCGCTGGGAAGAGGCCCTCAATATCTTTTGAGATTAATCCAGGCAATCAGTGAACATTTATTAAGTACCTACTGTGTGCCAGGCACTATAGGAAGCGTCAAGTAGCAGGGATGTCAGGGGAGGAAGCTTGCCTGAGTGCCCATCCCACCCATGCCTTTACTTCACTCACTCCTGGGAAAGCTTTGGGGAGAATAGACATATTCTGCTGGGTGGTGGACAGGGAAGAGGGAAGAGCTGGGGTCTGGAAAGTGGGATCATTGTTAGCCCATGTTGACAAGATATGAGAGCACTAGGGTCCCAAGAAGAGCCCAGCTCAAAATGTCCCAGGGCTAAAATGCCTGCCTCCTTCCTAAGAATTTTTCTTGATTCACCTTCTCAACCACTTGTGCCTCCCCACCCCCAATAATTCCTTTGTATTTACATTGTGTGTATTTTATATTGACTTATACACATTGTTTTCAAGAGAGTACAAGCTTGAGGGCTGAGTGGTTTTATTTTTGTATTATGGTGTTTCTACCACCTAACAGTGAGTCTTGCCTGAGGTTAGACAGCTAGTATGGGTCACAGTTGGGCTTGGATCTCTGGGCTTCCTGGCTGTGAATCCCCACTTTTATCTACCATGTCATCCCATATGGGGTCATCCAGTATAGAGTCAGGACCCACAGTTTAAGAAGTGCTAAAAGGGGAGCAGCTGGGTGGCGCAGTGGATAGAGCTCCGGCCTTGGAGTCAGGAGGACCTGAGTTCAGATTCGGTCTCAGACGTATAACACTCACAAGCCATGTGACCCTGGGCAAGTCACTTAACCCCATTGCCTCAAAAAAACAGAAAACAAACAAACAAACAAACAAAAAAAGAAGTGCTAAAGGGGTGGAGAGTGGAAAAAGTTTAAGAAGCCCTAAATACTAGGCCCTTAATAAAGGATGGTTGATTGATTGTCCAGCCTGAGCCTACCAGGGGACTACAAGGATGATGTTTGGGCATCTGAGTCCTTGCTTCTTAGCCCTAGTTTGCTATGACCCAGGGTGGTAGGAGATGGAAGCCGGCTGAGAAAGGGGACTAGGCTCTTGGGATAACTCCTTCCTTCCCTTCTCTTGGTTTTTTCCTCTGTCACCTCTACTTTTGGAAACCCCAGATCCTGGGTGGGCCTCCATCAACCGGGGTGTGCTGATCTGTGATGAGTGTTGCAGTGTCCACCGAAGCCTGGGCCGCCACATCTCCATCGTCAAACACCTCCGCCACAGCTCCTGGCCTCCCACCTTGCTGCAGGTGAGGGTACCTCTGAGGCAGGGAAGTGGGGGAAGGACATTAGGGTTAAGTTAGAGGGAAGTCACAGGTTATGTGCTGGAATGGGCCTCACTGGGCTATGCACCCTTAATTCTTGAAGAACTATGCCCCCTGAGCAGGGGAGCCAGGGACCTTAGTCCTCACCCCTGAAGGAAAATTCCCATTGACCATGGGCCCACCCACCTATTTCCTGGGACCCTCCTCAGCCGGGCATGTCCAATCTTAGGATCACAGATGTAGAACTGGAAAGGACCTGAGGGGCCATTCAGTCTAATCTCTTCATTTTACAGATGAGGAAACTGAGGCCCAGGGAGGCTAAATGAATTTAGGTTCCTAGATTTAGAACTAGAAGGAACTATAGAAGACAAATCTTCACTTTACAGATGAGGAAACTGAGGCACAGGTAGGCTAAGTTACTTGCCCAAGGTCACATGGAAGTAAGCATCATAGGCAGGATTTGAACGCTGGTCTTTTGTCTCTAGAGCCAACATTCCATGTTGCAGTAGGAAGCGCCAGCCTGGGAAGTGGCCTAACTTAGCTTTTTTTCTCCCACCCCAGATGGTCCACACCCTTGCCAGCAATGGGGCCAACTCCATCTGGGAGCATTCCCTTCTGGATCCTGCTCAGGTGCAGAGCGGCCGGCGAAAGGCCAACCCTCAGGACAAAGTCCAGTGAGTGTGGGAGTTGGGGGAAGGCGGGGGAAAGCTGGCCTCTGAGGAGGGGGTTGAGAAGAGGCTGGGGGGTGCGTGGGTGGAGGGCGGCCTGGAGCCAGAACTGGCCAAGGAGCAGGGCCGGGGGCGGGGCCGCATCCTCGCTCACACTCCCTCTCTTCTCCCTCCTCCCATTGCCTGTGTCCCCAGCCCCATCAAGTCGGAATTCATCAGAGCCAAGTACCAGATGCTGGCATTTGTTCATAAGCTGCCGTGTCGGGATGACGATGGCGTCACCGCCAAGGACCTCAGCAAGGTGAGGAGGATTTTTTTTTTCATAAGCGGGGAGTTTCGCTGAGCAGTCCCTGCCAGTCTCAGCAAGATGGCTGGCCGCAAGCCAAGTTCACCCGTTCCTTCCTGTACTTTGAGGCACCGACGTTGAGAGTGTCCCCTCGTACCTGTGGCCAGTCCTCACCGAGCTCCATTTGCCCACTCACATCCCCCTCCCCCAGCAGGCAGTTACCTGGCTCCTCATCCTTTCCAGGGGCGCTTTGTTGGAGGGTAGATGGAACAGGTTTGCCCTTCGGGGTTGTCCTGCCCTAGGGATGGGCATAAAGAGTTGGTCCAGAACCTGAATCCAGAGTCCCCTGAATCCTTTCTCTCCCCACTGGGTAGCAATTACACTCCAGTGTAAGGACCGGCAACCTGGAAACCTGTTTGCGCCTGCTGTCCCTGGGTGCCCAGGCTAACTTCTTCCATCCCGAGAAGGGCACGACCCCTTTGCATGTGGCAGCCAAGGCTGGGCAGACGCTTCAGGCAGAGCTGCTGGTGGTGTACGGGGCTGACCCAGGTGCCCCTGACATCAATGGAAGGACTCCTATTGACTATGCCAGGTGAGTGCCTGGGACTGGAGGGCCCTGCAGAAAGGGTGCTTGGGAGGAGAGGGAGGATTCTGGCCCAGTGCCAGAGGCTCTGCCCTGAGCCATGCTCTCCATATACCCCCTCTACAGGCAGGCTGGGCACCAGGAGCTGGCAGAAAGGCTGGTAGAGTGCCAATACGAGCTGACCGACCGGCTGGCTTTCTACCTATGTGGACGCAAGCCGGGTGAGTCTGGGGTGGTGCAAGTTGGGGGATGCCCTCCCTGGTCCTCACCCTAGCAGCTGGCTCCTTAGCAACAGAGCCAGCTGGGGAGCAGCGTTGCCCAGCAACCAGCTTCTGTGAAATTGCCTTGGGTCCAGGCTCCCTGGGAGGAGCAGGACTGAAGGTTGAGGGGGAGTGCGGGGGGGGGGGGGGGGGGGGGGGGGGGGG
>NW_020954546.1:25442678-25563674 GCF_900497805.2 Vombatus ursinus
GGGGGGGGATGGGGGAGGGGATAGCACAGCAGAGTGGTATATCGGTACTCCCAGGGCCTCAGCAGCTACTGCTGCTTCTTTACCTTTCACCTACCCTATTCTCCTTATCTCCAACCTCAGGGCTCACCTCTCCTCCTTCCCCTTGGCCTGTGGGCCCCCCAGAGCTTAGGGCCCAGGGCTGAGAGATGGGAATCCAGGAGGTGGGCTCAGGGCCAGCTGTCCCCTCCCACACTGGTGACTTGGCATTTCTGGTTTTGCTCAGATCACAAGAATGGGCATTATATCATCCCGCAGATGGCTGACAGGTGAGTGTCAACCCCACCCCCTGTGTGGGAGAAGGGCCATCCTCTGGGAGGAGGCTAGGTACTCTCTGCCCCAGGATCTCACCTTTTACACAAGAGGAACCTAAGGGTCAGCAGGTCCCATAAAGTCCAAAAGACTTATGGGGGGGGGGGCCTCAGACCTATAGACTAGAACCTATAGGTTTTAATTCATTATCTAAAGTGGGGAAAACAGGTGCTGGGGCCCCAGCGTCCAGCTCAGCTGCCCCCCAGACCTTGGTCAGTCTGGGATCATGACTGCAACTTGGGCTTATTCTCCTCTGACATTTCAAGATGGTAAAAATCGGGCTAACTTCATGGACCTTGGGCACAGAGGCCTTTACAGCCCCCAGGTATGCCCAGAACATTGTGACTGCCTGTGGGCAAGTTTGCTTATCTGTAAGATGGGTATAACAGGAGCAGCTCCCTGGCCATTATCAAATGGGATAATAGCCAACGTTTATGTAGCACTCACTGTGTGTGCAGCACTTTACAATTGCTATCTCACTGGGTCCTCACAACAACCCTGGGAAATAGGTGTTACTTCCATTTTACAGTTGAAAAAACTAAGGCAAAGAGAAGTTAAGTGCCTTCCTCATACAGCTAGTAAGTGTCTGAGGCAGGATTTGAACTCAGGTCTTCTGACTTCAGTCTCAGCGCTCTCTCCACGGAGCCACCTAGCTGCCCCTATAGATGCATACTGAGATAATCTGTGATGTGTGGTATATGAGATAATATATGTCAAGGGCTGTTTACACCTGAAAATGCTCTGAAAATTTGCGTCGTTCCTGGGCAGCAGCCTGAGAGGTAAGTCAGGAGCTCTGCCAACTCACTGTCGCCCAGCCTAGGGCAAATCACTCACTCTCTTTTGGTCCCCTGTGGGATTTGGTTACCTAAATGAGGCATCTTGGTATAGCAGAGAGAAACCTGGCTCGAGAGTCTGAGGATCTGGGTTCAGATCCCACCTTTGGAGCATAATTACTATCTGAATGACATTGCACAAGTCAACTAATCTCCCTGGGCCTCAACTTCCTTATCTGTAAAATGAAGAGATTGGGCAAGATGGCCTCTGAGGTCAGCTTGGTGGCACGGTGGTTAGTGCCAGAGTTGGAGTCAGGAAGACCTGTGTTCAAATCCACCCTCAGACACACATTAGCTGGGTGATGCAGGGAGAGTCGTTTAACCTCTTGTTTGCCTCAATTTCTTCATCTGTAAAATGGGGGTAATACTGGTACCTACCTCACAGGGTTGCTGTGAGGATGCAGTGAGTTAGCGTATGTAAAGTGCTTTGCACACCTTAAAGCCCTACCTACGTGCTAGCCATCATCATCGTCATTATTGTCACTGTTATTATGTATTCCTACTCCAGATCTATGAGCCTGTCTGTGGCCTGTGTGTGACTTTGGACAAGTCCCCTCTTTTTCTGGGCCTCCATTTCCCCGTCTATAACGTGAAGGGGTCAGACTGTCTGGTCTCTGGGGTTCCTTCTCGCTCATGACATCTCCAATGTGACGATCTCGTAGCCCTGCTCTGGCTCTGACGTTCCGTCCCATCTCTTCATAACCTAGAAGCTTCTCCCCACATCAGGCTCTTCCTGTCTTGTCCCAGTGCTAGGAGAAGGCTGCAACGTCCGTGGGGTTCTTTCCATTTGCTCCCAGAAGCCTCTCTTCTCCACCCACCAGGCACAGACCAGTCACTGGTGGTCAAGATACCCCTCAAATGCCCCATGCTCACCTCTTCCCCTGGTCTGCTCCAGAGGCCACAAGGAGGATGCTCCTGCCCTCTTGTGGCTACTTTCAAAATGGCAGCCTTCCCTACCACCTCGGCTTCAGCAGCTGAGCCTGAAAAGGGGAGGAGGGTGCCTTGCTTGCCAGCTAGGGCTTTGTTGCCCTGGGCTTCCTTGGCACAGGAATCTTTCCCCAAAACACCCCATCAAGACATGAGGGGGTGTATTTTTTTCTTTCATTCTTTCGTTCAAATGTGAGCACCTTGGCACTGACCTCAGTGTGTAAGAGTGGCACCCTCTGCTAGCCCCGGATGGAGCGTCCATGGGCTCCTTGGTGGATTCCCTTTCTCTACCGCATCTTACTCACTGCTTTTGTCTCTGCTCTGTGTTGAGGGTGGGGGAAAGTGCATGGCGTGGATACGTGTGTGTGTGTGTGTGTATGTGTATGTGTGTGTGCGCGCACGTGTGTGTGTGTGTGTGCGCGTGTGTGTGAGTGATGGGAGAAGCATACATCCTCCAGCTCTGTCCTGCGCTCAGATAACCACTGCCTCTGTCCTATTCTTTCCTCTGCTGCCTTCCTCTGGACTTAGATCTCGCCAAAAGTGCATGTCTCAGAGGTATTGTGCCCATGGGCCAGGCATCTTGCAAGGGACTGGGTGGAAGGGTGAGGGAAGTATTTGGGGTTCCTCCTTCCCTAGAGTCCTGGCCTCCCACACTTCCGCCAGGGTACCTGCATGTGGGAAAAGTCAATGGCAAGGGGAAGGCACCTGGCTGTGCCTTAACTGTCTTCTTTCCTTTCTCTCCCCAACCTGACATCCATCTGCCACCTTCCAACTTGAAGCCTGGACCTCTCGGAGCTGGCAAAGGCAGCAAAGAAGAAACTTCAAGCCGTGAGTGATGACCAGGCCTGGCCCTGCTGTATCCTCTCCATCTCAGCCTCCCATGGCGCTGCTTATCCTGCTTTCCATCTCTAGCCGCTACCCTGTCCCCATGGCCCCCATCTCCAAAATTGGGGGTCCCCTCTTCTTTCTGACCTTTTCCCTTTCTTTTTGTGCCCGGCTATTTCTCTAGGCTTCTTTTCTAAACACAGCCCTGCCCTTTTCACCATCCTCACCTTCCTGGCTGTGTACTTTTCCCCCCACCCTCTCCTCCCACCTGTGATGGTTCTAATGCCTCTCTTTGCCCTCACCCATCCTCCATCTTAGCAGTTAGTCAGTTACCCAGACCCCCCCCCCAAGGCCCAGTGGGCAGATGCCAGGGCAGGACTGCCATGGAGTCTGACAGAGTGGGGTTGCAGGGGACCTGGGGAAGATGCCTGGCAGGCAGGAGGTTTGCTTTCCCATGTCTAGCCCACTCCCTCCTTGCCCAATGGCAGGTTCCTAGTTAAACTCTCTGGGTTGGGAGGTGGGGCTCCCTTCTGCCCCCTATAGCCTGGGGTCCTCTCTTTGCCTACAGCTGAGCAACCGACTGTTTGAAGAGCTGGCCATGGACGTCTATGATGAGGTCGATCGAAGAGAGAATGATGCAGGTGTGTCTGTGTGTCCCGAAGGGGAGGAGAGGGGCTGAAGGCCTTGGGGAGGCTCAGGCATTGAGGTGGCAAGGGGGGAGAGAGAATGACAGACCAGTGCCCAGTGTTTGAGAGCTCACAGGATCAGAGATTAAAGCTGAAAGGGATCTTCGCGAAGAAATTAAAGCCCAAAGACTCGAGCCTCACAGCAGATTGGATCATGGACATAGAGCTAGGAAAAGGACCCATTTATAACACATCATGTTATAAAGGAGGAAACTGAGACCCAGATGTGTTAAGAGACTAGTCTGGGCTCACAGAGGTCATCGGGAGTAGAGCAAAGATTTGAATCCAGGCCCTGGGACTCCAATGCCGGCATACTTTGCATTGCATATGGGTTCTGGGAGGTTGTCAGTCCCAACCCCACCGCCTCAGCTGCTGTTTGAGGTGACCTCTGGCCAGGGGCGAGGGGGGAAGGAAGTTGCCTTGGGGACCACTGCAGGAGGCCTCCAGATAGCCCAGGAGCTCTCCTCCTGTGCTCAGGGCCAGCTGCGAGGATAGGAGAGGGAAGTTAGACACGGGCAGGCAGCCAGGCTTCTGGCCTACCCCGCCCGGCTTCTTCCCCCGCCCCCACCCCGCCCCCCATTCCTTCATTCCTTCCTAGCCACAGTCATTCCAACCCAAATGCTAGGCTGGAGCAGGCAGAAGAGAGGGAGGGAGGGACAGCCTCGTCCTGTTCTGTTCCCACCCACACACACACATATACCCTCCCATCAGCCTCACCCTCACCCAGATCTTTTTCTGCCTTGCCTGGCTCTGGGGCCTAACTCTGCCACCCTTCCCCTGCCCCCATCCTGGCCCTAGAGGCACAGGCATGTCCCGAAAATTGCAGCCACCCGCCCCCAGCAGTGACTGACGGTCATATTTCCCCCGCCTCCCTCCCCGCCCCCGCAGTGTGGCTGGCCACCCAGAACCACAGCACCCTGGTGACGGAACGGAGCGCGGTCCCTTTCCTCCCAGTCAACCCAGAGTATTCAGCCACTCGGAACCAGGTGAAGGGGCCGCTCGGAGCCTGGGGAGGGAGGCTGGGCAGCGGTTGGGGGTCTGGGAAGAGCCTCAAGCCGGGTGTCTTCGTTTCTCCCTCTCTCCCCTCCCCCTCCCACAACAGCCCTGAGCCAAGCCGTTACTTGGCACGCTTGTGCTTGGTGTCATGCCAACCTTGCTGCCTCCCCAGCCCAGTTTGGCCGGCACCTTGGCTTTAAGGGGAGTGGGGCTGGTGGGAAAGCCTCCCCTCCAGGAGCAGGGTGTGCCAGCCTGTGAGCCCTGCCTCCATCTCTCCAGGCATTTGAAGGGTGTCTGCCGGGCCCGCCCAGCAGGGCATGCCTTTGCTCTGCCCCCAGTCTCCTCTGCAGGCCTCTTCCACTGCCTGCCCACTCCCATTCCTGGAGGTTCTAGCCTGCTCTGGGGTGACCTGTACTCACGCCGAGTCTCTCTCCTCCTGGCAGGGGAGACAGAAGCTTGCCCGCTTCAACGCCCGGGAGTTCGCCACCCTGATCATTGACATCCTCAGCGAGGCCAAGCGGAGACAGCAGGGCAAGAGCTTGAGCAGTCCAACAGGTGGGGGGGGTGGGGCTAGGGACCACCTGCTCTGTTAGATCAGCAAACAGCCTTAGGGAGAGGTGGGGGGTGGGCACGGCATGAGGTTGGGACAGTCTCTCCTCCCTGATGCCAGGTGGGGCTGCCCCCAGCGAGGACCCTTCACCCGGGCAGGGCCCGCCAGCGCCCACTGCTCCCTCGGCGGGGGCCGTCACCACGTGCTTCTCCCTTGCCTCTTCAGACAACCTCGACTACTCCCAGCGCAGCCAGAGTGACGTGGATGACCAGCACGATTACGACAGCGTGGCCTCCGACGAGGACACGGACCAGGAGCCCCTGCGCAGCGCCGGTGCCGCCCGCAACAACCGGGCCAGGGTCTGTGGCCGAGGAAGCCGCCAGGGCTCCGGGGGATGATTGTCCCTCCCTTTTCCCCTCTTGTCGCCTCTCTTCCCGGGGGGGGGGGTTCCTTCCGAGTCCCGGACCCCTCCTCGTGGCCCCTCCCTCCTCGCTGGACTCTGCCCTCTCCCGAAGCCGCTCCCCAGGGAGGGCACCCAGGGCTGTGGAGGGGGAGGCCGGCTGACAGCCTCCTGTCCTCTCTCCTCCCCAGAGCATGGACTCCTCAGACCTGTCAGACGGGGCAGTTACTCTGCAGGAATACTTGGAGCTCAAGAAGGCACTGGCCACCTCAGAGGCCAAAGTGCAGCAGCTGATGAAGGTCAACAGCAGCCTGAGTGACGAGCTGCGGAGGCTGCAGAGGGAGGTCAGGGAACAGAGCTGCCTGGCCTGGTGCCCAGTGCCCCAGCTTGAGAGCAAATGCAGAGGGCCGCCCGCTAAGGGGTGACTCCCTCCCTTCTCGCTGAGAGCCCGGGGCGGCGTGCTTTGGGGCCCCGAGCCCTGTGTGGGCATGTGTGTGACCTCTGCCCTCCCGTCCCCAGATCCACAAGCTTCAGTCTGAGAACTCACAGATCCGGCAGCAGTCAGGCCCTGCCCCGACAGCCCCCGTGCCCAGTGAGCGAGCGGAGCATGGACACGGAGGTGCCAGTGTGGCTGCCCACCGCCGGGACCGCCAGGCCTTCTCCATGTATGAGCCGGGCTCTGCCCTCAAGCCATTTGGGGCCCAGCCCGGTGACGAGCTCGCCTCTCGGCTCCAGCCCTTCCATGGCGGTGTGAGTGCACGGGAAACGCCCTGCGGGTGAGGGTTGGGGTCGGGCGCCCGCGTGCCAATGCTGTTTCTGTCCATAGGAGCTGGAGGACGATTCTGTGTACTCCGTCCACGTCCCTACAGGCCTCTACCGGGTAAGTGGTGCCTTGGGTTAGAGGAATTTAAAATCCAGGGGCCCTCCTCGGGAGTTTGAAAGGAGACAGCGGAAGAGCTTTCCTCTAAGCTTGGTAGTCAGAGGACTCAGGTTCAAACCCCCCTTCTGGGGTTTACCGTGACACCTGGAGCAAGTCACCTTCGACATGGGCCTCAGTTTCCTCATCTGTAACATGAGGGCCTCTAAGTCCCTTCCAGCTCCACATCTGTGATCCTGTAGGTCCCTTAGCCTCCCTGGGCCTCACTCCCCTTGTCTGTAAAATGAAGGGATCGGGCTCGATGGTGGCAGAGGTCCCGCCAGCTGTGGCGATGACCTTGGAGCAGCAGCAGTGCTGAGAAGGGGCGTGGGAGGCGTCAGAAAGGGACAAGAAATCGAGGCTCACTCTGCTGCTGATCTGGATTCCAGATCCGCAAGGGGGTCTCCGCCTCATCCGTACCTTTCCCGCCTTCTTCCCCACTGCTGTCCGGCACGCAGGACGGGGGCCGCCACGTGGTAATGTGTCTGCACTGGTTGGGGGGAGGCTGGGGGCCGTGGGGATGGATCCATTGGTCCTGCCAGGACGGGCCGACATCTCCACCCTGTTGAGGGGAGGGGAGACGGAGGGCCTGGGACGGAGATGGGGGTGTTGGGGAGGCAATTTCTGACGACTCTTTCCCGTCTCCTCCAGAGCAAACTCTCCCGCCACGGCAGTGGGGCCGACAGTGACTATGATAACACTCAGAGTGGGGAACCACTGCTTGGGTGAGCACCCCTACCATCCCCATCTACCCCGGAGTTGGGAAGCCCTGGGTTCAAATGCTGCCTTTGACCTTTACTATTCATGTGAGCCTTCGTTTCCCCATCTGCAAGATAAGGGAGTTGGACTTTCTGATCTCTCGGGCCCCTTCTAGCACTGGGCTCCTCTTATCCGGCCCAGGGCTTGCAGTGGGGGGGTGGGGGTGGGGAATTACAAGGCCCTGAGGCGGTGGGGTCGGGGTATCTTTGAGAGAGTTGGTAGGGAAGGTGGGGACGAGAAGCTCTGACCTGTAGTCCTGTCTGTAGGCTGGAAGGAAAACGATTCTTGGATCTGGGAAAGGATGAAGATTTTCACTCTGAATTGGAGAGCCTGGATGGAGAACTGGACCCTGGCCTACCCAGCACAGAGGATGTCATCTTGAAAACGGAGCAGGTCACCAAGAATATCCAGGAGTTACTGCGGGCTGCCCAGGAATTCAAGCATGACAGGTGCCCTGGAGAGTGGGCTACCACAGGGGTGGCACGCTGCACGTGCAGTGTGGCATTATGGGGGAAGGAGGAGAAAAAGTGGGGGTAACATCACACATGCATACACAAACGTACACAAACATGCACACACATCCATACACAAACACACACAGAAACACATACACACATACATACTCATCCACACTCACAATACACACATACATACACACTCAAATACATACGTATATACTCATACTCACAATACACATACATACATGCTTACACACTCACAAACACATATACACACAGACACTCACACATACAATACAGATACACACTCACACTAGACATACACACATGCTTACACACACTCAAACACATATACACACGTACAAACTCACACACATACACTCACACACTCATAATACATATACACACACTCAAACACATGCACATACACTCACACTACACATATATGCACACTCAAATATATACATGTATACATGTTCACACACATACACACATATACACTCATACACACTCACAATACACAAACACACGTGCCCGCACATTCACACTCACACACATGCACACTCATACATACACACTCACAAAAACATACACACATACATGTACATATGCATTCGCACACTCACACACTCAAAAACATACACATATACACTCATACACACATGCACTTGCACACATATACACACTCACGCACATGCATATACACTCATGCACACTCACAGTGCACACACTCATACATACATACTCATACACACTCACAATACACATGCACACTCACACACTCAAACACATACACACCCATAAACATATACACTCATACTCACAATACTTATATACACATTCACACACACTCACAATATACGTGTACACACACATGCGCTCGAGCATACAGAACTCTCCCCTCTCCCTCTTCCTCTCAGCTTCGTGCCCTGTTCAGAGAAGATTCACGTGGCAGTGACGGAGATGGCCTCCCTCTTCCCGAAGGTAGGGGGGAGGAGCCTGTCTCATTGTCATTTCGAGGGGTCTCTCTGGCCAACCTAAAGGTGCCAGGAAGAGCGGGGCTGGATGGGCAGGCAGTCCAGAAGCAGCCCCTGAGTGCCCCACTCCCTTTCTTCCTGCAGAGACCCTCTCTGGAGCCCGTGCGCAGCTCCCTCCGGCTTCTCAATGCCAGTGCGTACAGGCTGCAGAGCGAATGCCGTAAGACGGTGCCCCCTGAGCCCGGTGCCCCCGTGGACTTCCAGCTGCTCACACAGCAGGTGATCCAGTGCGCCTATGACATCGCCAAGGCAGCCAAGCAGCTGGTGACCATCACTACTAGAGAGAAGAAGCAGTGACCAAGCCCCCCTGCCCTCCCAGAGGTGCCCTCCCTACCCCTCCCTCCCCTTCCGGGGGCCTCCCAGGCCAAGGGAGCTGGGTCACTTTCCACACTCACTCCTCCCCATCCAAGCAGCCGCTGGCACAAGTGCCCTTAGAGCTGGTGTGCTTGCCGGGCAGCCGTGAACCTTGGTGTCTGACACCCCCTCATCACCCCCTCCCAGGAAGGCCTGGGGGGGATGAGGAGGGTGGCAAGGGACTCTTTGCCCACTGGAAGTGAGGTGTGACTCAGGGACAGAGTCCAAGCAGTGGGCCCAGGCGCCCCCACCTCCCGATTGTAAATAAGACCTTTCCCTAGCAGAGTTCCGGGGTGGGGGTGAGAACATGAGGACTGCTCCCTCCGGCTCCTGGCCCCTTCCTTCCCCAGCTTCCTTAGGCTCCTTCGGCAAAGGATCGGGGGAAGGGACACTCCACGCTGGAGCCCGCTCCCCACACATGCACACCCACCCCCATGAGCCAGTTTAGTCCTCTTGTGGGCTGAGCGGGGGGCACTCCCCCCACCTTGTACATAGTCTCTGTGGATGTCCCCTTCCCTGTAGCCACCAGCCCCTCAGCTGCTCTCTCTCTAATGCCAAACGGCCCCTGCCCCTGGTGTGGGCTCAGCTCCTGCTTGGGGGCTCCCAGCAGCAAACACTGGAAATCGTTTTTCTTAATTTTAACTTTGTGGTAACTGAGTGTCCCTGTGTGCCTGAGTGTGAGTGAGTGGGCGGCAGTGCCGTCCTGCAAGCCTGCTCCCTTTGGGATTTTTGGTTTTTTGATTGGGGTGGGGGGGAAGGAAGGGAAGCCAATGAGGACAGAGATGGGGATGACACTACCCTGGAGCCTCCCTCTTCCCTGCCCTAGGCAGAGCCGTGCCAACTTGATGAGCTGTGGTTGTACCAGCCACGATTCCCAGCCCCATACCTCTTTTTCACCCTACTCCCCCCCAGCATCCCCTTTTTTCTGTGAAGAGGAGCTGTGGCCTTAAAACGGAAATGCCCTGCCCCACTTCACTTGGGAGGCTGGAGGAGGATGTGCATATGGCTCTGCCTTGCCAGAAGAGTGAAGGACCCTAAGCCTGGGGCTGGCTCCCCCGGGGTCCCTAACCCATCTGCTCGGCCGAAGTCCTTGCCATCTCAGTCCCTTCACAAGCCCCTAACCGTCCTGAGGGCCCAGTATGGGGCACCGGATCCGAAGTTTTTGGCACCTGGTCCCACCCTGGGCACCTGCCCCTTGCCAGAGCTGTAGAGGCATGCCATATTGTCCTAGCAGGGGTGAGATTCTCCAGCTCCTCTCCTTCCTCACCCCAAATGCTCCACCCCATTTGGGGCTGGGGGCTGGGCCATGTCTGTGTGGTGATGGGTGGGCTGACTGTCAGATGTGTGTCATGTACATTTGTATCAAAAATAAATAAGTGACCATTCTGTCTGCCTCATACTTGGAGGCGGAGGGTGGGCACTGGAAATCTGTCCGAATGCTCAGAGCTAGACTTACTCCGCTAAGTGCCCACCTCCTCAGTACTGCTGCACCTCATCCCATCAACAAAAAACCTACTGCATACTGTGGCAGTAACTGAGCATGACCCAGTCCCCCTCCCAGAGCAGACTGCCTTTTCAAACAAAAGTCAAGACACTCCCATGTGAACTTACAGATGTGGACATTCAGCTGGTGCAAATCTGAACCCCTTCCATGCCCCTTCACCTTTTTGGTGTCATGGACCCCTTAGGGGGCAGGCTGGTGAAGACTATGTCTAAAAGAAGTCTAAGTCTACTCAGAATCATGTTGTTAACGGCATAAATTAAAATACATAGATTTATCAAGGAAACCAATTATATGGAAATAGTTGTCAGAATATTAAAAGAAGTTCACAGATCCTGGGATAAGAACCTCTGCTCTTTTTCCATTGGTTAACTACAAATTGATTTGCATTTCTCATATTATTAATGATTTAGAACAATCTTTCATGCAGTTGTTAGTTGCAGTTCTTTTAAGAACTATTCATACCTGTTAGCCTCTTTTCCATTGAGGAATTTCAATTGAAGCTTTCAGGGTTATATGTTGTATTATTTCCCTATGTATCTTGCATATCAGAGATTATCTGATGCCAGGATTTTATTTCCCCAATCAACAGCTTACTTTGTTATGATAGCTGCATTGATTTTTGTTAGATCACAAACTTTCTTCAAAAACTTTTCAATTTTCTATAATTGTGGTCACAGAAAAGGTGCCAACATTCTGTACTAGGAGGGGAAATTCCTTGTTAGAAGCTCCTTATGCTAATCTCAGGTCCAATCTCAATTAATTAATCTCTATTAATTAATAATCACTAATATTTATATGGTGATTACCCTGAGCTGGGAAAGTGAGTGCTATTATTATCTCCATTTTACGGATGAAGAAACTGAGGCTAACAGGCTAAGTGATTTGCCCAGGGTCACACAGCTGGTGAGTGTCTAAGGCTGCATTTGAACTGGGATCTTTTTGAGTCCAGGTCTGTTAGCTGTATCCACTGTACCACCTAGTTGCCCCATCTCTACCTATTTATCTTTTGCGATAATCTCTACCTGTTTGGTTAAGATTTCTTCCTCTAGACCTGAAAGGATCCTGAGCTGTTTTTTTTCTTTTTTAAGTAGCATTACCTTTAATGTTACAGAAAATTCCAATGCAGTACTCCAGTTGTCCATCCCTTTACCCATTAATCTTGCCATCTGACTGACTCAGCACTTCTTCTGAGCTGATATTCCTTTAATGGTATCCTCTAGATTGTGGTAGAATTTCACAAACTGTCACCTGCTGCCCAGTCCCCTGTCTCACCTACTTAGTCAAAGGACCTTCTCCTGCAGCTAAGTCTCCTATGGCAGCTGATGATATTTCTGCTGTCCCCTCTCCTGGTTAGGCTTTCTCTCTGGTGCTGGGTTCAGTCTGAGGAAGGGTTTTAATAAACTAGAGAGTAACCGGTATGGTGAAGGACCCCAAGATACCACCATCAGAGGACAGGGTGAACAAACTGGCTGTTTAGTCTGAAAGGGGGAGATAGGAAACATGATGTCTTGAAGTATTCTGAGGGGCATTATGTGGAAAACGAATGACTCCAGAGAGAGAGAGAGAGAGGGCAAGTGACTTCACTCCAGTTTCCAAATCTGTAAAATGGAGATAATTCTGTGGTGGCTAAGTCGCAAGAGTTGTGAAGTCCAAAGAAAATATTTTAAACACTTTGCAAACTTGCAAGCACTATAGGGAATGTCAACCAACAGAGGGTCAACCTCAGATGCCAGAAGACCTGGGTTCAAGCCCTACCTTGAAAGCTGTCATTCTAAATAACTCATTTAGTCTCCAAGATTTTAAGCTGGAGAGAAGATGTTTATTTGCATTCCCAAGAAATCACAGGTCAATTAAGGGAGGAAAAAATGGTAATTTTTGTTGCTATGGGCCCCTATGGACTATACCAGGAGCTGGGGATGAGTGGCCATCGAAATGAGGCAAACTTTGGCTTGACTGTGTAAACCATCACCAAAAAGTGAAAAAAGGATTAGTAATTAGAATGAGCAATCTTAACTTCAGAAGACCAGGTGAGAAAGTGCACTTCTCTACAAAGGTGGGGGGGCTGCAGGGGAAGAATATTACACATACTGTCTTGTTGGATATTAGTATCGGGTAGTTTTGCTCAACTACTTCTCTTCCCCCCACCCCACCTCCCTCACCCCTTTCTTTGTATTCGTTGCTACGAGACTTGGCTCTGGGTGGGGGAGGAGTCTAAATGACTTTGAGGCAGCTAAATGGTCCAATGGGTAGAGTTCTGGACCCGAACTCCGGAAGAACTAAGTTCAAATACTGCCTCAGTAGTAGCTTAGGGGCTTGACGACTCTGGGCAGGTCACAACATCTGCCTGCCTCAGTTTCCTCATCTGTAATAGCCCCTACTTCCTAGTGTGGTTATGAGGATTGAATAAGGTGTGTAAAGGGCTTTCAAACCTTAAAGCACAGTAGAAATGCTAACTATTGTGTAAAAACAAGATAGAAATAACAATTAGCCAGAAAAAAAAATACAGGAATTTTCTAGCAGTTGGAGCTGTCCAAGAGTGCCCCACCTCCCCCGCCGTTAGCTGGCCGGCGAGTAGGGGACCAGATGGTCTCTGAGGTCCTGTCCACACCAGATTCTGAGAAAGCAGTAAGAAGCTCCCGGAACCTAAACTTGCAATCCCACCCATACACTGAGCCAGCCACCCACCTCGTAGTCGGGGTGATCTGGGTTCATGATCCACATTAGACACATACTGGCTGAGACAGTCTAGGCGGGTCATTTGACTCAGTGCTCGGGCAGCTATAAAAATTGCAAAAATTGGCTATCTGCCTTGACAGAGGGACTGTCTTCACCAGGAGTACCGTCCACCAATAAACCACGGGTCTGAGTCAAAAATCAAAACCAAAAAACAACCGCACTTTAGACACAGGTTTCTAGTCCAGAGCTGTGGCTCCCAACGAAGGACGGCGTCGGGGTGGGCGTGGGCGTGGGCGTGGGGGTGGCAGACGTGCCCAAGGGCCCAAGAAGACCAGAAAGCCACGGGAATCTACTAAAATAATTTAATTAGAAATCCAGGGAGTGGGTCACGCCCAGGGAGGAGCCTGCACCGCCCCGACAGGCCAGCAGGGGCTCCCAGCTGGGCGCTGTCCACGTGGCAGGGCCACCCCGGGACTGGTGACCCCAGGCCGGGAGGAGCCAGGCTCAGGGCCGCCCCTTGCCCTCCCTCCCTCCTCGGTGGCCAGGGCCAGCCAGGCCTCAGTCCGAGGAGCTGTCGCCGTCACCGCCCCCGCCGTCGGGGCCAAGGCTGCCTCCGACCGGGTCGGGGCCGGGCGGGAGGAGGGGTCTCCGACGGGAGCGCTTGGGTCTTCGGAGGCCGGCGGCCAGCAGTCTCCGCTTCAGCACGGCTGGGGGGAGAGGCAGGCAACCGGTGGGTGAGTAGCACCCTGGAGGGGGCCAGGGGCCAGGGGAGGAGGAGGGAACGGCCAGGGGCTTGGGACGGCCGGAGGAAGAGGAACTGGGGGGCGAGGGCGCGGAGAAGCCAGGGGCCTGGGGAGGAAGAGCAAGGGGAATGGGTGGCCAGAGGCCCGGGGGAGGGGGAGCAGGGGGAGGGGCCGTCACCTGCCACCGTGTCCTGGCCGTCCATCGACGGCCCCCAGTAGATACTCTCCCCCCGACGGAAGTTTCGATGCAGCCGTGTGCAGAGCGTGGCCAGCGTGAGAAGCACCAGCAGGAAAGTCAAAGCCGTGGCTGCCCACGCCGCTTCCTCGGTTCGCGGAGTAGGAGCCCTGGCCGGCCGGGAAGGGGCTGCCCGGGGCGCTGGAGAGGGATGCCCAGGGCAGACGCAACCCCCTGGGCTTCCATGCCCAGGTCGGGAGTCATTGCTTTCTCCACCTCTCGGAGCAATGGCCAGCATGGGAGTATCACCGGCCTCCCCTGGGCTGATCCCTAAGGAGTGAGGAGGGGCCCTGGTGGCAGGGGCTGTGGGCAGAGAACCAACGGCAGCTCGAAGTCCCCTCCTCTTCGCTCCAAGAGTGTACTCTGGACCCCAGGACTTAATCCCTTCCCCGGGGGGGCGCCAACTCCGGAGGGCAAAGGCTGTAGCCAGGGCCTGTGAGAGTCAGGAAGAGAAGTCACCCCTCCCTCATTCCCTATGTCCAGATCCGCCCAAAGCACTGACCAACCACCAAGTCCCCTCACCTGTACACTCCCTCTTGGACACAGGTGGTCCTTGCCTAGGGTGGGCTCTGCCCAGTGAAGCCAGGGGGCACTGGAAGGGGTGGGCCAAGCTCTCCTCTTTCCCCTTCTCCTCCTCCTCTTCAACCAGCGGGCCACCCAGGCTGGCTCTACTCTTGCCATCTCAAGTGATGACCCCGAGGCAACCAGTACAAGAGGCTGTAAGAAGCACCAGCAACAGGCATGGGCAGAGCATTTTAGACACCCACTTTATCTGCTCCCCCAAGTAGTGAAGGGTCTCCCTGTGAGAGTCTCCTGGAAACCCTCTCTTCCCATAGATGTTAACAACCAGACACCCCCCTTTCACCCAACACCCAGAGCAGCACCACTGCCAAATCCCAGGCTACTCACCCGTTGCTGAGTGAGGCCGAGATAAGGGATCAGTCTGGGTTGGGATACACAGATGTGGGCCAGAAGGGCAAACTGGAGTTTCAGCCAGGGGTGGACACAGGGGTGGTAGAGGAAGGTGATGTTGCTGCCCTGCTGGGAAGGGCTCTGGCTCAGGCTCTAGCCCAACCATACTTGGCCTCTCCCTGAGATACAGGGAGCCAGTGCTCCACCTTCCTTAGGACCCAGCTAAGTATGGGTAATGATGTTGGCTGAGAATGTAGCTTTTCCTACTTTTACTGAGCCTCTGACAAAGGGGGCTGCATTGGAGCTATTTTGCCCAAGGCCTATCCAAACTCTTCTGCCCAGTGAAGTCTTCCCACTGCCCTCACCCCTTCTTTCTCAGGCTCTCTCCCTCCCCTTCTTCAAAACTCCATTTTGAATCCACCAAACAGATCACTCCCTTGACCCTTCCTGTCCTTGGTATTATTCCAAATAAAATGTCTTCAATGCTGAGCTTATTGTGTCTCCCTCTAGATTTTAAGCTAGAGCTTTTTTTCATTCAATACTTATCAAGCACCTACCATGAACAAAGCTGTGCTAGGCTTTGTTTCTTGGAGATGCAAAGATAGAGGAGGCCTGGGCCCTGGCCTTCAGAGAGCAGAGAGTCCAGGAGAAAGAGCAAGGCCATGACATACACACGTGTAACACAGAAGAGCAGGAAAAAAGAGCGACAAGTTGAATGGTGGGTGAGTCCAAGGATGGCATCATAAAGCCCACAGCCCTGGAGTTGGGATTTGTAATATGGGAAGAATTTCAGGGAGAAGGCATTCCCGATAGAGAATGAGGAAATCTAGGAAGCAAGAAAGCTTATGATGTCCACAGAGGATGGAGGCAAGTTTCATTGAATGAAGCTACAGGACATGTGGAGGAGGGAAGAGAGAGAGAGAGAGAGAGAAAACTGGAAAGCTAAGGACACATTAGCTTATGGAGGGTCTTGAATGTCAACATGAATCTAGACCAGGGGTGAGGAACCTTCTGTCTCAAGGCCCCACGTGGCCCTCTAGGTCCTCAAGTGCAGTCCTCTGACTGAAACCAAACTTTACAGAACAAATCCCCTTAATAAAAAGATTTGTTCTGTAAAACGTGGATTTAGTCAAAAGGCCCAATTCAAGGACCTAGAAGGCCACATGTGGCCTTGAGGCAGAAGGTTCCCCACCCCTGGTCTAGACTTTATTCTGGAGGCTACAGGGATCCAATGAAGAATTTTGATGAGATGAGAGACAAGTGTGCATATTAGGAAGATTAATTTGGCCCCTGTAGGAAGAAGAGACTAAAGGGTGCAGGGGAGGCAGGAAAACCCATTAGGAAATCATTTCACTAGCCCAGGGGAGGTCAGACCTGCCCAGAGATATGGGCAAGGTTGATTTGCCAGAGCTTTGCAACTGATCAGCTGCACAAATTAAGACTCAAAGCTACCAGCTCAGGGTAGGGCCAGGCCTATCTTCTATTTATTCAAAAGTCCCAGCAAACAGAAGGCTCAACGAGACAATCAGGTTGCCCAACCCTTGGTGTTGACTTAAACACCCCAATAAATTCTAATTTACTCAGCAACTCACATGAGCCAGCCCTGAACTAGGGAGGAGAAAAGCCATATGAGACACGGTCTCTGCCTCAGGAAGAAAGAAGGCTGTAGTGAAGAAGACAAAGTTAAAACATATGAAATAAGAGGGCACAGACAAGTCAGAAGATGTGTAAAATTCTGTTATGCTTCCAGGGTTCAAACAAAGACCAGTGTGGAGTGCAGGGGACCAGTGGAGGAACTGAGATCAGAGATACACCAGGCTTTCCACTCTACAATTCAACACTCTTTTACATGCCGTCTCCCCTGTTTAAACGCTGGGACAATGCTGTGCACAGAGTATATGCTAACTTAATAAATTCTTTTTCCTTCATTCACTCATTGAGGGACAGACAGGATTTGGATAGATGGAGAGGCGAGAGAAGAGGATCAGTAATGCACACAAGTCGGGAGGTAGGAGAGCATGACAAAAATTAGTCTGGTCTGGCTGGGCAGAGGCTTTGTGTGGAAATTAATATAAGACTGGATGGGTAGCCAGGTCAAGCCAGATCATGCTGGGCTGAGCAAAGATGCAGCAAGAAATAGGGAGCCATGGACTGTCTGAGTACAAGAACGAGATGATGAAAGGCTGTGGGGGAAGATTCCTCAAGGCAGCAGTCTCCATGATAGGAGGGAGAAGAGCTAGAGTCCCTCAAAAGGACTGTTGTAATGGCCCAGTGGTGAAGTGATTGGGACCTCTACTCCAGCCCTGATACAAATGGAGAGGAAGAGTTGGAGAGGTAACATTGTAAAAGATTGAAGAAACTGATCAGATTTAGAAGATGAGTCCAAGATGATTCCAAGGTGTAAGGTCTGAATGACTTACATGTACATTCCCCCCACAGTAATGGATAGGGTTCTTTTTAAAGAACTTTCACACACATTATCTCATCTGATGCCCATATTAATATGCCATGCAGATGCTTATCAACAACAGAATTTGGACTAGAACCCAGGTCTATCTGACTCCCAGTTTCATGCTCTTTCCAGCCTACAGCATCCCACCATTTGGCTGTGGGCCAGTCAGTCAGGAAGCACTCACTCACTCACCATGCCAGTGCCCCATACCTCCCACCTGGCATTTTAGGTGGAGGGCTGATGGCAAGCAAATTAGTTCAGCTGGAGTAAAGGGTCCAAACCCCAGAGTTACAGGTAACAGAGTTAGTGACACAAGGTGAAAAGAAGCAGCATCAGCCTTCCCCATCACCACCATGCTGTATTGCCCCCTACCTGCCCTGGGCCCATCCAAGTCTTGGTTACTACTCTTGGAGACACCTGTGAGTAGGGAAAGGAAGAAATCTGAGTGACTCAGGAGCACCCATAGGGGGTTTGGGAGGGGAGAAGGGGTGAATACTTTAACTCTTGGCCAGCATGGGGGTAAGGGGAGGGCTGAGGAGGGGGCAGGGAAAGACATTCCAGGAAACCAGGACCAGGCTGGGGGTAGAGGAAAAGCTCCTTAAGGCTGAAGTCCTATTCATCTTTGTACACCAGTGCCTTGTACAGAGTATGCTCTGGAGAAATGTTTTTGTTCAATCAATTACTTATGTGGGAAAAGGGAGAGGGAGCAAGCTGTGAGATCCCTGTAGATCCGAAGGACAGTAGGGACATCTGGGGTTCTCAAAAAGAAACAGGAGGGAGTGTCACTGCAGAGCTAGGAATCTGGACCAGAAACCTGGAGGTGTTAGGGGCAGACGCCTCTCAAGTCCCCAAAGTGGTCCTCGGTTCACATTCGCAGAGGATTTGTGGGTGGCTGGGCTCAGTCTGGGCCCCATTTATACAACTATGCAAGAGTCCTACCTCTTGGGGCAGAGGCCACAGCTCCCCAGGGCATCGGACCCTGTCCTGGGCCAGCTCAGTCGAGACCTGCAAACCCCAGAAGCAGAGAGCTAGAGCGACCCGTCTGGAAGGGATCCCCACTCCCCCCGTCCAAGCCCTCCACCCTCCTTGCATTCCTCCCAGTCTGCCCCGAGGCTCGGGGTCCCAGCCTAACGGGATGGCGCCCTCCTCTTGTCTGCCTCTGGACTCGGTTTCTCCGCTCTCTGACATGGAGCTCCTGGTTGGCGGCGCCAGCAAGACAAAGGTTGAAGATGCGGAGGCGGGGACTCGGGACAGCGCTCCTGGCTCCTCCCTTCCAGCCTCTGTGCCAAGGCCGGGGGCGCTTGAAGATCTCGGAGGAGGTGGGTGCAGTCCCCTAGGCGGGGCAAGGGGCAGACTTACCGCCCTGGGACCGCGCGCCGCCCGGCAGAACAGCGCCGGCAGCAGCAACAGCAGCAGCAGCGGAGGCTGCCGCAGCAGCTGCGGCCAGCGGGGTGCCGCCATCCCCCGCCCAAGCCCCGGACTGTCCCGGCGGGGAGCTGGCCCCGCTGGCCCGGCCTCTGGCCCCGCCCCCACGCGCTGGCTCCGCCCCTCCCTCGCGCCCAGCCCATGCAATGGACAGACTCCGTCTCGCTCCTCGCCTCACCCCCTACGCTGCCCCTCCTCCTCCGCCCCGCCCTTGGCCAGCGTTGTCAATGAAGGAGGCTGTCTGAGATTCTCTACTCCTGGACCCGCCCCCCCTCTGGATCTGGGCCCCAGACCACGCCCTCAGGCTCCGCCCTCTCGGTGCGCGCCCCGGGCTGGACCTCGCAGCGGAGAGAGAGGGGGATGAGCGAGCGCGTGTGCGTGAGGGTGGGGGGAGGAGCGGCGAGTTGCAACAAAATATCCGGCCGGCCGCGCGTCGTGACGCCAGCTCGGCGAGGTCACGTTGAGGGGTAATAGATGAGGCCGGCGGAGTTGTGAGGGGACTGGCGTGAGATGAGCGCTAGTTGAGAAAACTGGCGCTTGCGCAGAAGGTGGGGGTACAATGGAGGGGGGGATGTAGATGGAGGGGGTTGCGCACGCGCAGTCTCTAGTGGCGGTAGGTGAGAGTTGGCATGGCGCGCTGGGCGGGGTTCGGGGCGAATGATTAGAAGCGCTCTCGCTGCGCAGAAGCGAGACCCGCAGGCACCAGAAACGGCTTTGAGCATCCTTGACTAAGCCCGAATCTCTAGGAGCCTCCTGAGAGAGAGTGTGGGGAGAGACACCTGGGAGCCCGGGCCAATCCCGACCCCTCTCTGAGCCTCAGGTTCGTCTTCTATAAAATGGGGATAAATAATACCAGCACTACCGAAGCGCTGAACTCGCAGTGAAACATGGATAGACCGAGTAAAGCACTTTGTACGCCTTAAAGAGCTGTATCAATGTCACTTGTTATCATCATTATTATTATTACTCCGCAGTGGATTACTCCAGCAGTACCTGGAGTCAGGAAGACCTGGGTTCAAATCCTCCAGTGCTCTCAGCCATTGACTGTGTGACTTTTGGTAGGTCACTTAACCACCGGCTGCCTCAGTTTCTTCATCAGTAAATAATAATAATACCCACCTTCTCAGTAGGTTGTCATGGGGATAATACTTGTCAAGCGCCTTAAGAACCTTTAAGTGCCAAGAAAATGCTAGCTATCGTTATTGAAGCATTTCAAAGCACTATATATTCAAAGCTCACGTATATATTCAAATTCACTTATCTCACTGATTTATCCAGAGGTTTAAATGAGATAATTAATGAGACGACGTGCTTGGCTATACAGCTAGTCGCAGAAGTCTTAGTACAGTGTTAAAATATTACAGCTGAAGCTGTTACGTCATTCTTAGCATTGTTATTCCAACTCCCTGAAGCCCAGGTCCCAGCTTCCAGTAGTGAAACTCTGACCTCGAGCCTCCTGGGCTCCCACCCCATCCTTTCCAACGCCCAGGATCCAATCCCCAAACCACAGGTCTCAAACTCCCCCTCTCCTATTGCAAAATCGGAGCAGGCGAAGTGGGTGAGGGCAGGGGTGTGGAGGGGAAAGATAAAGGGAACAGAGGAACCAATCACTGTATTCTTGACCAGGGCTGATCCTATTAGGAATCGTGCCCGGAGGAGCCACCCTCTTTCAAACTCCCTGGCCCCAGCTGAACTTTCTTCTCCACCCAGTGGGAATCCCTCCATCAGACCACAGATCCACAGTCTGGAGGGAGGGGAGGGGCAGCAGAGAAGGCCGGAGTGTCTCATATTTCCCTCCCACTCTCCCCGCATACAGTGTACCGTTACTGTGGACATGAGATGTTTGTTAGGGATGGGGAGAGCTGGACTTTATCCGGAGCGATATGAAGGCAGCCAGCAGGCCTCGCCCCCAAATAGGAGAGCTTTCAGGGACCTCTGGGCCTACCTCCTCTCCCCTTTCCCTTGGACCCTGGTTCTGCCAACAACATTCCAATAGAATTTAAAGAAGGAGTTATGGTGGTGGATTGCTGAGTTCAACCAAAAAAAAAAAAAATCCATGGGAAGGCAACCCAATTCTTCTAAGCCAAGAGACTCCTCCCCTCTCCACCTTGGGCAAGGTTTCCTTGCCCTCTCCACCTTGGTTAACAATTCTGCACCCCCATCCTAGGGAGACCTCCTGCTTAAAGAGGAGCCCTTTCTCTGCAGGGGATCCCAAGGTTTCTGTCGGGAATCTTCTTTGCGCAGGTCTGTTTGTGAGGTCCCAGTTTCTGAGGAGGGCTCTCTCCACAAGGTTCTGGCGGTGGGAGCTCTTTCTGAGATCAGGTTCTTCGCGAGGTTACCCTGTCTCCACAGAGGAGTCTGGGAGCTCATTCATGGCACGGTGTTTGAGTGGGGTCCTCTCCACAAGGGTCTGACTAGGAACTGTCTTTCAGAGGCCCGGTTCGTAGTGTGAGACCCTCTCTCTACAAGAGGCATCTGTCTTCGGGACTTTTTTTTTTTTTTCTGATATCAGGGCGGGCTTGGGGATCCTCTCTCCCCAAAGTCTGTATTTCTTTCTGAGCTCAAGGTCTCTCTGGGGACTGTGGGAAAGGACCCCTTCTGTTACCGTCATAGCCCCAATCTCTTCTTAGACAACATTCGGCTCTCATACTTCGCTGTCCTCCCCTTCTCCCATTCAGCCCCAGATGCAGGTAACCTCCAGCCCCGCTCTGTCCCAGCTATGGTAGCCTCTTTCCCTCCCTAAGCTCTTTAGCTTCACACTCGTCCTGTGGATCGTGGCGGCCGAGCCCAAACCCTGAGCTCAGAGAACTAGGCAGAGAGGCTGGGTCCGGAGAGGACGAGCTGGGCAGGGAGGGCAATCGCTGAGTGCCAGCCAGCCACAGCCCCAGAGCTTGGGCTCCCACCCTTTTTCTTGGAGTCGGAGGAGGGCCGGGCCCCGCGGACGCAGCCTTCGAACTGTTTTGTCTCCTCTCCCCTCCCCCTCACGGCTGAGCCTGGACCAAGACTGTCCAACCCATGTGGGACAACGGGATGACTCGTCGGGAGAGGCAGGAGGTGTTCCTGCAGCTCCCCGGGGTCTGTCTGGGATCCCTAAGGGCACGGGCACCAGCAGGGCTGCACGCCGGGAGTCCTCTCCCTACGCCGCCCAGTTGGCACCACCTTCCTACCCAAGGCCCCTTCCGGCAGGCAGACAGGGAGACTCTGCCCCGCCCAACTCTCGAGCTCTGGGTGCCCTCTCCGCCCTCACTCCCGCCAGCAGCAATCTCTGCACAAAGGACCGGTGGTGGGTGGGGTGGGGTGGGGTGGGGGAGGGCAGCCGGCCCCGAACTGGCTGCTGCTCCAGAGGCCAGGCCAATAGGGAGCTACGGCCCCGACGCGGGAGGGCCCTCAGCCTTCGCAGTCCGCTGTGCCCAGCGCAGAGCTAGGAGATCTCCGAGGGGGCGGACGCTCGTCTGCCGCAGCCCCAGCGCTCGCTCTCCGCTCCAGCCGTCTCCTTCGTGTTCGGACCCCCGCTATCCTCCCCACCCGGATCCCGCTCTGCACTCGACATGCCTGCTTGGGGCCCCGCCCTCGCCCTCGCCCTCGCCCTCGCCCTGACTGCCCTAAGCCTCATCTGCCTCCTGACCCGATGGCTGGGGCGATTCACTGACAGTACCAGAAAGAAGCCAGGGCACAGGAAAGAGGAGGAAGCGAAGGAAGAGGTGGTGGAGGAAGCGAAGGAAGAGGTGGTGGAGGAAGAGGAGGACGAGGAGGACGAGGAGGAAGAGAATGAAGAGGAGGAAAACCCAGCCTTTTGGGACGGCTTCAGTAAGGGCCAGGAGCTGGTGCCCGGGGGCTGCCGCCTCATCTTTAAGCGTTCTGCCCTGGCACACTGTCTCCTGCGCACCTTCCGCAGGTCGGTGGCCCTGAGCGAGCCTGCCCACAGCTCGTGGTTCTCAGGGCCCCATGTACAGACCTTATACCATTTCATGCTCCCGGCAGGCCAGGGGCTCCAGCTGACCCGGGAGAACCTACAGCTGGCAGACAATGGGCTGGTGGCCCTGGACTGGGTGGTGGGGCCTTGGGCCCCCAGCCCTCAGGTAGTGACTAACGCCTACAGCTCCCCGCCGGTCCTGCTGGTCATCCCCAATTCCTGGGGTCGCCTCACCCGCAACGTGGTGCAGCTCTGCCTCTTGGCCCTGGAGAAGGGTTACTACCCAGTTATCTTCCACCGAAGGGGCCATCAGGGCAGTCCTCTGCTCAATACTCAACTTCAAACATTCGGGGACCCCTCAGATCTCAAGGAGGCGGTCACCTACATTCGCTTCAGACAGCCAGCTGCGCCACTGTTCCTGGTCAGCGAGGGCTCGGGGTCGGCCTTGCTACTGTCCTACCTGGGCGATTGTGGCTCCTCCAGCTATGCCACAGGGGCAGCCTGTATTTCGCCCGTGCTCCGCTGCCGGGAGTGGTTTGAGGATGGGCTGCCCTGGCTCTACGAAAGGGCCTTCCTGCTGTACCAGAAAATCACTCTTAGCAGGTGGGTACCCTGGGCAAAAAGCGCAGAAGGCAGCCCTGAGGAGCAGCAACAGGTGCGATCCCCCCACCCCAATCTGGGGCAGCCCTGAGGAGCAGCAGCAGATGTGATCCCCCTCACCCCCTAATCTGGGCTGCCTGGGGAGTCTTTAACAAATGTCAGGCCTCAGGCAAAGTTTGGGCCAAATTCTCTTACGTAATCCCACCGCGGGAAAGAAACCGATTCCAGTCGAAGTGTTAAATGCTTTTCAGATGGAATGGGTACAACTGTTTGGGCTGGCTCCCTTCTCTCCTTAATCCACAGTTGTCTCACCCCCTGAGCAGCCTGGATGCTGAGGAAAGAGACCAGTAACTATCCAATGTGACATTACCTCTTGGTCCAAAGCTGGATAGGTCCAAAAAGGGATCCTGGAAGGAATTGTATCCCAGTACCCAAATAGAGGACTTTTACTGAGCTTGGCAACAGAGGAAGGCAGGAAATAGGGCACCCAAAAGGAGAAGCATCCTTAGACCTAGGCAGATGCCAAAAAAAAATGCTGGACAGGGAATCCCAGCTAAGACACTGACTTGCTGTGTGTGACCTTGAGTAAGTCACTTTCTCTCTCTAGCCTAAGCATCCTGCCTTGGAAAACGAGAGGATTGGACTAGATGGTCGCCAAGGTCCCTTTCTGATTCCCCCGAGTCTTTCAAACCCTGAAGAGCTGGGGAGGGGGGTGCTTCCTAATAGAGAGGCATATGACCTGAACCTTGGGGGAGGGGAGTGACACTTTCCACAGCAGATAACCCAGGTCTCATTTGTCAATATGGCGATGAGGAGGTTTAAAAAAATATTTCTGGGGGCAGCTAGGTGGTGCAGTGGACAGAGCACAGGCCCTGAAGTCAGGAGGACCTGAGTTCAAATCCGGCCTCAGACCAAACACTTGACACTTACTAGCTGTGTGACCCTGGGCAAGTCACTTAACCCCAATTGCCTAAATATATATATATATATATTTCTGCCTCCTCTTCCCCATTTTCTTCCTCTTTCTTGCCCCTCTGCCCCCAATAATGAGAACAAATCTTGTACTCAGCAGAGCTGCCATGGTAACAGAAAATCCATTGGAGGATCCCAGGTGTCCACATTTCTTCTTGGTTGCCATGGTTTTCCAGGCCCAAATGATTGATAACAGAGACCACTCTGTGCTTCTCCATCACCACCACCATGACTCAACCACTCCTGACTCTAAGACAGCATTCCAAAATCAGGGGTGAGGAAATGGGGTGGAGAAATCCAGAGCTATGGGAAGTACCTAGTGGTCAGTGAGTTTAAGGTTGAAGACCCTATGCAAGTCTTTTTTGGCCAAGCAGATGACATCATCTACATTCATGGTCCATGGGAAGTCTTAGGTTAGTTGAATCCCGTGATGAGGAGAGATGCTATTGACCCTTGATTCATACCTGAGAACTGGCTGTCACACTGTTGGAGTCAGAATTGGAAATAAATGCAAGCTAATCTCCCAAAACATCCATCCATGCACATCTCATGGAAAACCCACTTTCAGATCCACTCCCTAGACTACCTGCAATGAATTTTAAATTCTGCCCCAGCTTCTTCTACTGCCTACCACCCTCTTGGAATGCCTTCCCTTGATGTCCAACCCATGTGCAATCCAGATAGGCAAATGTGACTTTTAGCATTAGCTCAAGTAAAATATCACGAGGAAAATGGATCCGCTACCAAAAAAGATCATAAATTCATAGAATGTTAGAGCCGGTAGGATTCTCAGAGATCATTTAGTTCAATACCATATCATAGAGAAGGAAATCAGAAAAATGGAATGACTCATACAGTGAGTTATGCAAAGCAGAGGAAAGACTAAAAAACTAAGTTCCTTTATTTTCAGGCCAGAGCAATCAACGAGCCTGTTCAATGGGCCAGAACTGATGTTAGGCAACAGTGATACAAAGATAAGAATCGAACAATACTTACCACCAAAGACCAAGGTTACATTGATTTGGTTTGATTTGGTTTGGGGGGGTGGGGGAAACACTCTGTGCACATTGGAGCTTTCTCCCCTTCGCCAAGCCAGCCCAAACTGAAATGATCTCTCCATCACTGCTATTTGGGATGACCAGAAGCATGGCTCTGGGCAATCAGGAAACCCCATTTAAAACCCCTTGAATAAGGGTTCTTACCCCCTTTTGTGTCTTGGACTCCTTGGGCAATCTGGTGAAGTCTTTGGACACCTCATAATCATGTTTTTATGTGCACAAAATAGAATTATAAAGAAAACCAATTATACTGAAAACAAGCACTTAATTTTTTCCCACCCAACTTTACAGATTCCCTGAAGTTTATCTCCCTTGGGGGGTCTATGGACTCCAGGTTAAGAACTCCTATTCTAGAATAATATCCCAAGAAAGAGAGAGAAACCCCAAACTCGAAGGAATAGTATCTCCAATAATCCACTGATGTTCTTTTTTTTCCTTTTTTTTAAAATTAATTTATTTTGATTTATCAACAATTCCTTTCATAAGCTTTTGAGTTTTAAATTTTTCTCCCCCTCCCTCCCCAAGACAGTTCACAATCGGATGTGGGCTATACATATACATTCCTATTAAACATATTTTCACATTAGTCGTGTTGTAAGTAAGCTCTTCTTCACCCTCTCCCTGCCTCAATTTACAATCCTTGTTGTTGACAGATATGCTACAGCCCTAGATGACATAGTGGACACAGACAAACTCTTTATGAGCCGCTCCCTGCGTGAATTTGAGGAGGCCCTTTTCTGCCAGACCAAGAACCTCCCCATCAGCTGGGATGCCTACTGGGATGACAATGATCCCCTCCGGGATGTGGATGAAGCTGCAGTCCCTGTGCTCTGCATTTGCAGTGCTGATGACCCTGTTCGGGGCCCTCCAGGTCAAACCTTGCCCACCAAACTCTTCCAGAACAACCCCTACTTCTTTCTTCTGCTCAGCCGCCATGGGGGCCATTGTGGCTTCGTCCGGGAAGATTCTTCCCCAGCCTGGAGCCATGAGGCTACCCTGGAGTATTTCCAGGCTCTGACTGAATTCTTCCGATCAGAAGAAAGGGTGAAGGGGCTGTCCCGCCACCGCTCCTCACTCTTGGCAGGCCGCCGTCGACGATTTACCCTGCAAAAGCGAGAGGTAGCGCCAATCTCCCCTCGACTTGAGGAGATGTTTAGCTGGAAGCGGTCATATACAAAGTGACGCCCCCACATTGTTCCTGTCCCTGATTCTAATGCCTCATGGAAAAAGGAAGCTGGCTGCTTCCATTCATCAGCTCAGGTCTCAAATGGAAGAATTATGCCAGCATGGCATGGAATGGAACTATTGGAGTAGGCAGCCACCATCCCTCTGTTTAGCGACCTTGTCTGCTAATGGAGATGGAACTTACAGAAAATCTGTAGGGGCTTGTTCCTACATCCTCAAAGAGGCAGCAGTCCCTGCTTGGGTCATTCCAATTCATCCTGCTCTACACAACATGTCTATCCTGGCCGCCATCTTTTCCCATCATGGTGGATTTCAAAAGCCAAAGATGGGCATGCATTTATCAGATGGGAAAGTCATAGGTAAAGTTTCCAGGCACCAGCAAAAACAGCTGTTTTCTTAGAAGTAGCAGTAAGGATACACATAGATGTCATGTCCTACGTGTGGTGTCCTGTAACTGATTTTGAGGCCAGGACTCAGCCCTTTAGCCACTTGGTAGAGAGAACTACAGAGCCTTAAATGCAAACATCCTGTGTTTATTGAGTCCCACCCCATTCCCTCTGGCTGGAAAGCGCTGTTCTAAAAACAGTAGCTGCAGGCTGGGGTACAGGATGAGCCCCTCATTCCTATCAGTATCAGAGAAAGCCAGTCTCCCCTCAAATGGAAATAGAGTCTATGAGCAGTCATGAATTCTGGCCTGTAGACCATCTCCTCTAAACCTTGAACCTGATGAAGAGTGAGAGGACAGATGAATCACAGACAAGAATCTTTTCTTTAAGTCTGCACTTGGCTCCAATTTCAGACTTTTTCTTGCCATTCCCTTCCTGGAAAATTGTCCATGAAGAGGCTGACAAGAAGGAGAGCAGAGGGTAGGGAATGTGGGTGCCTGTCTCAGTAGCATAAAAATCCACAGTTGAGCTGGGGAGGAGGCATCAGAAAGGCTTGTCTAGTACCATTAACCAAAAGCTCAAGGACCCAGGCCTGCTCTGAGCAGATCCCTGGCATGGTGCCAGGGCTAAGGAATTCCCAGGATCAAAGACAGCTGGGACTTTTTTAACTGAGTCAGCTTCTCAGAGATACTGATATGTTTTCAAGTACCTTTTCCTGTATCAGGGTGTAATTGCTCTACTCCAAGAAAGCTGGACCAGAGGCTCCCATTTCTGTCTTTTGGGCTAAATTTTAAGGATCATGTGGTTTTCTGTAAGGAAGGAATGTCTTTTCTCTCCAGAGTTTTCTCAACTACTAGCCTGTTTCCAGACATGGACACTAGAGACTTTCCTCCATTCCAGGGTCAGGAGAAAGGGAGAAGTATCACATGTACTGTGAATGGACAGGCTAGAAACCTGGAGGGGGTTGCAGCCCCTGTCCACTGTCTTATTAATACTCATTTTTTTTCCCTGCCCAGTTATTTGAAAGTCCATTCACACCGAATCTAGGACTGCTTGGAGGGGTATCACCCCTTTCTCTGATTTCTAATCACTCATCACTGAAGGGATGGTTAGTTCTGTGGGGAGGCAGAATGAGATGAGTCCTAGACCGCAGATGTGAGGACATCTTTGTTCATGACGAGGAACATAGCCCACAAGGTATATCAAAGTGCGTCCTACTCCATGTTTGACTAAGACACACGGTCTCATGACTCATGACTTTATTTGAACCTGCCCATGTACTCACACCGGGCTAGAGAGTATTTGTTCAGATGTGACAAAGCCACATCCTGGTCTAATAAGCAACAAAAGAGTTTTAAAAAGAGAAACAAATTTGCCAAAAGTCACGCATGGCACATGGCCTAGCATCTGATATTTCTAGTGGCAGAATTTCAGATCTGCAGATCAGAGTATTGCTGCTATTTGGAGGCTAGGTCTAAGCTGTCTAGGCCTAAGAAACACCTCCTGGGTACGGATGTAGACAAGGCTCAATTGTTCAAGAAGAATCTTGTTTGGGGATTATGTGGGCCCTTCCTCCTCTTCCTCCTCCCCCTCCTCCCTCTGCTTTGTCATCTCCTAACCTTCAGCCAGTGCCAATAAAGGCTGAACTATAAATCAAGCTATTCTGGGACACAAATGTCGCTTTGACAAAAGGCTGGGTGAGAAGGTAGGTGCTCATGCCCATGTATTAACCCAGCACAGTTCTGTGCCCAGGGCAGGTGCTCAAATACTTCAGTGAATGAATGAATCAGCATTTCCCTTTTGGAGACTTTTTTTTTCTCCTTGGCAACCAGTAATTCAGAGCTGGGTGCAAAGTCAGAAATAACCTGATGGCTTTAAGCAGCAAGAAAAGCTCATGCCGATTTTGTGCCCCATCTCCAAAGGCTGTAGCTGTAGTAACTCAGGTCTTCTAATTGTTGGGTTTTTTGGAAGAGGAGAATGAGGAAGAGAAGGAGATAGAGGAAGGAGGAGGAGAGAATAGGAGGAGAGAAGGGAGGAGAGGAGGCTGAAAACAGAAAAGAAGCAATTATAACCACCTACAGGTTTCTCAGGTATTTGCAGTGACAAGTCCAAAGGACTTGCAGGACAAAGTCCAAAGACAGTATTAAGTGGCTCAAACACCGGCAGCTTGCTGGAGGGAGTCAGGACATGGGTCAGAACCACAGAGCTAGGAGCTATTTGCAGGCCCACTTAGTTCCACCATCTTATTTTTACAGAGGAGAAAACTGGGGCCCAGAGAAAGGAAGTGGGAAAGCCTCAGACCCTGAAACCCTCCAAACCAGCCTGCCAACTGCACCACTCAGGGAAGTCGTCTCCTTTCTCAGGTTCCTGATACCTTAGAGCAGGGGTGGGAAACCTGCAGCCTTGAGGCTGCATTTGGATTTAGTCGAAAGGACACACTTAAGGATCTAGAAGGCCACATGTGGCCTCAAGGACGAAGGTTCCCCACCCCTGCCCTATAGGGAAATCAAGGCATTCAAGTCTGCCCGCTGATTTAGAGTGTGACCTCTTGGCCCGCAGCCAGGGCAATGCCCACAGTTAGATGAAGTCTGGGTGACTCTGTCCTCCCGTCTAAAGAGGTCTTCCTCATTCTACCCTGCCTAAGTTAACACCTTGGAACAAGCTGGAAAAACTTGAGGCAGATAATTTTGGATGTCTGACCTTTTGGGGAACTGGACTATGAAAGCATTTTGCAGACCAAAAAAACCATCAGACAGAAAAGTCACCAACTCAGAGTTAATTCTCAATGCACCTAGGGCCGGATGTCCATATGACCCATTTCTAAGCCCTCTTTTAGAGGCTTATAAGCAGAAGAGGGAAAGAAAATGAAAAACTAAAACGAAGAGAGTTGGGGAAGGAAGCAGTGCCTTAAGCCCTAGAAGTGAAGGTCACTTGATTGGATGTTTGCTTCCCCTCCATTGCCCATTGAACTTGGGGAACTGGCTGAATTAAAAAGTGGACAATTATCTCTGACAAGCTCTCCAAGTTCTACCATGCCTTGGTCTCTCCCCAAGTCAAGAATTAATATTTTATTTCCAAAAGCCTAGGAACCCACAGGTTTCAAGCTCACCCCCAACCTCAATAAAAAGAGAGCACAGTCTTTCCCCCTAAAACTGGCTGATCCAACTTACCTCCTTACCTATGTCGGGAATCCCTCCTCAGGGAATGGGCCTTGAGAAATGGGAAGAACATTCATCTTAAGAGTCAGAAGGCTGGAGTCTAGGTTGATGTTTCACCACTTACTTATCAGCCATGCCAGTCTCGGTGACTTCTGAGAGCCTCAGCTAGGGATCATTTGTGCCTACCTACCCTTGGGTCAACTTGAGGATGATATGAGAGCTCCAGAGGCCTTGCCCCTATGGTTCCATCCAAAGACTGCTCAGCCAGAGCTTCAGGAAGCCTTTTCAGAAACACTTTACCTAATATCAAAGCAGTCAGGTGCTACAGTGGATAGAGGATTGAGACACTCAATCTGCCTCAAATACTCCTTAGCTGTGACCCCTAGACAAGTCTCTAAAATCTTTCTATGCCTCAGTTTCCTCACCTATAAAATGGGAAATAATAATAATACCACCTACCTCATAGGGCTGTTGTGAGGATCAAATGAATTAACGTATGTATTTTGCAAACTTTACAATGTTATGTAACTGCTATTATGTTATTACTAATTATCCTGGGGAGCTAGGTGGTACAGTGGATAGAGTACCAGCCCTGGAATCAGGAGGACCTGAGTTCAAATCCCACTTCAGATACATGATACTCCCTAGCTGTGTGACTCTGGGCAAGTCACTTAACCCCAACTACCTTGCCAAAAAAAAAAAAAAAATTATTCCAAAGTGGCTTCCTACAGAGGTGATTGTAGCTTGCGTTTTGAAATGGGAAACCAGTCAGATGTCTCCTGCTTTGTAACTATAGGAAGAACCTGAAGGAATTTTAGGAAATAAAACATGCTCCTAGAAAGCTGAAAAGTCTATTCTATAGCAAGATTCTAGAACCAATGAAGGGATATAAAAATTTAAGAAAAATAAGACTATTGCCCCACTGAAGTGGGCAGAGCATATGAAAAATATTCAACGACTGTTTTACATTCTGAGTAGCTGAGAAGGCCTCAGAGGCGGAAAACAGCCAGCGTTTTTATATAGGGTTTTACAAATATTTACCTCACTTGATTCTTACAACAACTCTGAGAGGTAGGTGCTATTATTTACCCCCATTTTACCAATAAGGAAACTGAGGCAGACAGGTTACCCAGAGTCACACAGCTAATGAGTGTCTGAGGCTGAATTTGAACTCAGATCTTCCTGACTCCAGGCCCAGCATCCTATACACTGCAGCACCTAGCATTTCGCCCAAGTCTCTGAACTAGCTGTTGACAATCATACAAAAAAGCTTTTTGGGTGTGTTCCTCCAAATCCTGCACCGCCCACCCCTGCTTAAGGAAAAGCCAATTTATCATCACTGTATTCATCAACCACGTGGCTGGACAGAAAAGTATCTTTTATTTCACTGCCTTGGAATAGAAAGATTTGTCTCTTGGTGGTTTTTTCCCCCTCCCCCCCAATTTCCAGTCAGAAACAAATGCAGGACATTAATCTCCCATCTTTGGGGTCTTGGGCAGAGGGATGTACATACCCACCTGGGGACTGAAACACCTCATTCTACGGCCTCCATCTACAAACATTGGCTGTTGCCCATGGTTTGTAGCTCCAATCTCCCTCTTCAGAATCCTAACCTAGTGTTTCTGTCTAATTAATAACCAGACCTCTTGCTTCAGTTAATCATTTCCTAGCAGTCTGAAAATTTCCCCAACTGTCAGCAATGCCTGGTATGTAGTACAGGGGCCCTATCTAGCCCTGTCTTTTGCCATGACGGAACGCCTCTGTGCTGTGCTGAGAAGAACAGCGGATTAGGAATTTGGCAACCTGGGTTCTGGTCCTACCTACCACTGTCCTCCGGAGATGCAGTCTCTCCAAGTGAGGCAGAGTCAACCAATCCATGCCTTCTCCCCCTGGGGAATTAAAACCAGTCCTTGTATTGCCTCTCCTTTACCAACGTGCTTCCCTTTCTCATCACACACTGCCCCGATAAACATCAAGGTATCTTATAAAGCATGTCCAAGGACCTTCAAATGAATCGCCCATCAAGCACTGCTTTAGATCCCAAAACAAACACAACATATTCCCTCTCAGGAAACAGAATCTTTAAGGATGAGGCAGAAATTTGAGATTCTTTAGGCTTGGTCTGATCAAGTGGGAAGTAGAGATGTTTGAGTTAATGTCCCTAAGAACTTGGGTGGGAAAGCGTTCTATAACTTGAGGTCCATTCTGATGCTGCTCTATTGAAACCACATTTAATAACCTAGTTTTATCAAAGGACTTGGGTTCAAATCCTCTTTTCCCCCGTGCTACTGGGAAGGTCACATCACATCTGTGTTCTTTGGCTTCCTCATCTATAAGACAAGAGGGTTGAAGATTAAAAAGTCTCCTCTAACTCTGAATCCTATTGTAGTTTATAAAGCTATACCTCAGGAGACAGGTGTTATCTCTATTTTGTTTTCGTAAACAAGAAAATATTTTTAGAGACGTTGAGTGACTTACCTAGAGGCTCACATGGCTTTTAAATGATGGAGGCAGGGCTAGAAACCCAGATCTTTTGCCTCCAGGTAGGTGATCTCTCATGCTTTCAATAATGTAAACAGACCCTTCTGGGGAGCATTTATCTACCACTTTGATGAGAATGCCTTCCCCTGCTGGATTTGTACCCGAGTGTACCTTCCGGTGAAAGGCACCCTACACGCTTGAGCATGACCCAATTAACCTTTGGTATGTTGAGCCAGTGAGAGGAAAGGGAGAATTCCTTTAGATTTTTGACTCATTCGATCATAGAGATGGAAGGGATGTTACCTGAAACCCTGAAGTCAAACAGGTAGAGCCAAGATTTGAACCTGGCTCCTCCCACTTCGAACTCTGCAACCATTCCAAGCACCACGCTGCTCCGCTGTCTTTTTCATGTCATACTGACATGATCTGTAAACACTTTATGGTTTATAACCTGCTCTCTTCACAACGTGGAGAAAGGCAGTGTCAGATTTTGTAAGTGAGGAAAATGAGGCAGAGAAATGATTTGCCCTGTGTCACAGAAGGGACTAGAACCCAGAACCTGGCTCCAATATTCCTCCTACACTGCCATCTTATTGATTAGGCTCCTGAGTTAAGAAATGGGGTTACCATCTACCCAGCATATTATGGAAAAAGCAATGAACATACAGACTAACTCTGGCTCTGCCATTAACTAGGTATGTGTGAATCTGGCCCCTTCCAGCTTGGACATGACTTCAAATCTAGGGGAAAAGTGCAGGCAGCGCTGACATCTCTACAAGTCCTCTGTTCAGCAGCTGGGTCCATGAACTGCATAAGCTGGGCGATTTCTGTAGGCATTCATGACTATAGTGTACAACTGATGGATAAGATCACTCAGTACTCTACCTTCAGGCAGAATGAAGAGCCCAAGAGTCCCTGTGATTACTTTGGTGATGAGGGTGTGGTAGCAACAGTGGGAAAGTACATAATTACACGGGAAACATATCAAGCTATAGGGGACTGACCAGGGATACCTGTAAGGTACAGGAATAAATTTTTTAAGAAAGCTCACTGAGACTGTGTGTACTAAAATTACTTTATTACAGTTGATTTTTTTTTAACTTTTCCTTTGCTATGATACAAAGGATACTTACAAACAAAATATTACATATGACCTTGTTTTCTCTCATTTTCTGACAACTTGGTAACAGCTTTAAATGCACAATCTATACAATTAATACAGGTTATATATGAACTATAATGTATGCAGAACCAGAAGAATACTGACAATATACTGTACAATAAGCCTCACCAGTTAGTGCTGTGGACCATCTTTACTGAAGAGAAAATGCACACTTGTATCATCCATACCAACTGGCGCTCATATCAAAGGCAGGGCCTCATTCCCCATTGCAACCCTTTGTAAGCCTCCACTGTGGGCATCTGTTTGGCCTGAAAATTCAGAGGACGCGACAAAGGTGGAGTTAAAAAACAAATTAGTATGGTGGTAGCACATCACACTTTCAACATGATTTCTCTCTCACTCTAAAAATCTGTCCTAGTTTCCAGAACCAGAAGTCCTTCACCCACCATGAAAATGTGACAGGCTCAGGGGCTGGGGGAGAGGAGAATATGGTGACTGCCACAAGAAAGGCAAGTGATCTAACCAAATTTTGAGTCCTGTGGAATCCTTAATTTCTTCTCCTCACTATAGGGTACTAACAAGTCACAAGGGCGTTCTTGATGAAACCCAACTAGACCTTCTCAGGGCGTTGATAACTCAGGGCACCTGGTCTTACCCAGATTCCTTACAACTGATCTTTTTTAAATATTCATGGAAATTACTGGAACACATTCTAGACAGCAACACACTCCAATAAAGAAAGGCCCTATGAGCCATTAAAAGTAGTTCCCCTTGAGTGGCCACCAGAGCTGGTCCTGGGCTGTTACATGTGTGCATCCACTCCCAATGGCCTACTCAGAACTGATAAGGTCACAGCTTTTTTTTTTCTTTCCTTTATTATTATTATTATTATTTTTTGTAAAAAGGCAACCGACTGAGCATTTTTTGATGAATGGCAAAATAATTATTAAAAAAAAACCCTAGCATTTGCATGGATAATGCAAATGTAATAAAATGGCCTTTAAAAAAGGAGATGGGGAAAGGGGAAGAAAGAAGTGATGAAAATCCAAGATGGAGAAAAATGGATTTTTTTTTCCTTTTTAAAACTTCTACAATACCTGTGCAAAAAAAAAATCATGCTGGAGATGAAGAGATTCATGGGGAAGTGAATATACTGTATAAAATTAAAAACATAAATAGGCTATCTGGATGATGGGTAGAAGCAGAAACCAATCTGGGTTACAAAAAGGATTATACATTCAAGATGCTCTTAAACCCAGTGGGATAACTTATGTTAAAATTGTGTTAATAGTTATGTTAGAAATCTCAAGTTTGTTTTTAAATCTTCACAATACAAGCAAAGCTGTTTTAAAATATACACTATACACATTTCTCATAGTCTCTCCCAGCCTCGTTAATGCACATTATACTAGCTTTCTTGTATACAAAAACAAGGGGGTTCTTATAGCTAAATTGCTCAAAGTAACCCAACCATTTATTACCTAAATGTTTGCCTTAAATTTTAAATGGGTTATTGACTTCTGAATAATCACATAAATAGGATTTAGCAAAACAAGTGTTAATAAAAACTTCTTAAGCATTTACAATTGATCAAGTTGAAATAGTCTGGGTGAATTATACACGCTATACTGTAAAATGTCACTTATATACATCAGACCCTCATCCTGTTTTATTTTTTTTTGTTTTTGTTTTTGTTTTTAAGAAAAAAAGAGTTGGGAGAATGTCCTTAATTCTCTAACCTAGAAGAAAAGGGTCTTCATAAAAGCAAAGTTAACATGACCACAAAGTTCTCTCTTCTCCTGGAAATCCCTCTTCTTTCCGTCCCCAATTCTGCTATCCCTTCACTCCATAAAAACTGTTTGCATTTTTTAAATGGGCTCCTATCTCATTTCAAATTTCAACTTTCAAGGGAACCTGGTAAAACTCCTCCCATCTACTTCTGGTCTCTTCCATGTTTACTGAAATGCTCTCCCCCATCGTGCCTCTGGCTGGCTGGGCTCCTTCTTGGACATGTATTTGATTGAGAGTGGGAGGAGACACATACACGAAGTTGGCACAACTACCACCTAGTATTGGAATAGGAGGTTTAACACACAACATTGTGGTGGAAGGAAGGGAAGAGGTTCACTGAGGAATAACAGGGCATTTGGAATGGGCACTGAAACGAGCCATCTGGTAGGATGTCCACATTGATGGAAGCCAACATACAACACACAAAGGCCAAAAGAGAATGGGCCTCACTCTCAGGTGAGGATGGTCTGGGCAGAACGACCACAGGGACTACCTAGAGTCCATGCATTTGGCAACTATAGTCTTCTGAACTGCATATTTCAACTAAAACATGTGTAACTTAGAGTGTGATGCTCTTAAGCTCAGAAAGTGAGAACCTGTTTCCATTAAACTGATCTTCATTCATTCTTTCTTTCTTTCAAGTGACCCTAATACATATCTCATGGGAAGCTAAACTATTCAAACACGAAGATTTTAACTTTTCATGAACATCGATGTCTCAATTCCACATGTGGCTAGCTGCCGTCATGGAGACATGTCACTTGGGCACTAAAAACATACAAACTAGGCTTCATGGACAGGATAGGTAGTTTTTTCCTTCCTTTCTTTCTTTCTCCTTTCAGTTCATTGGCCTATGAGTACCCAAGCTCCCTAGCACATGGTGGGGAGGAAGGACAGAATGATCCAAGCTTTCCAGACGCGGGATCTCTGTGCGAACAAAGAGTTCCACTTGTTTCACTTGAAGTTCCTGCTGTAAGGGAGCCCAAGGAACAAAAGCACCACCCCATCAGAAATCTACTGCCTGCGTCATTGAGAGGACATGAAAACACTTGCATTTGAGAGACAAACGTGGGCATTGGGGAAGGGAGCTCGCCCAACCTCACTTGGATATGGAATCATTACATTAAAGAAAATTACTTTGCTTCAAAAGTATTTAAAATTGACACACGATTAAGCCTCACATCCCCCTGCATACAACATTGAAGCGTTGATTCTTAGCTTTACCTAGGATGGTTATAGGGTTAGATGCTAGGGCCACAATGGGCAATGACAGCAACTCCTCTCTAGCTGGCACAGATCTATAAACTTTAGTACAAAAAACTCCAAAAAAAAAAAAAAATTACAGAAACTAGGTCAATTTGTTACCTACATATTTACAGTTAATTACACGGTTTTCACTCACAACTGCTAAAATGTCAGCAAAATAGTCAAACTGTGCAGGTGGAAGTACCCGTACTTTGGAGGCATTACTGGGTGTGAAGGCGCCCTTTTAATCTGTTCATTCTCAGTTCGGTCTCAGCTCTTCTCCACTCTTTCCTGGCACACTACCAGAGATGATCTGGTTGCCTTGTCCAGTGCGCATCCTGCTACTTTCAAAGGGAGGCTTCAGAGAGAGTTCAACATTTTCTATATAAAAATAAAAGGGGTGGGGAGAAGTGCATGGGTGGGATGGGGATGGGGAAGATGTTCAGGAAATTCTGATGTCTGGCAAACAGTTAGCAGGGTAGCAATCGTAGCAAATAGCCCTCCAATTTTACTTGCCCACCTCTTTGGGAAGGCAGGAGAGGCAAGCGTTCAGCGACCCACAGGATAACAGATAAGGTGCACAATGAGTCTGATGTCTACTTAGTTCATAGCCATCTTAGGACTACCCATCGAGCCACAGATGCTCCTAGGTAAATGGAGGTCTGGGAAGCAGTACATTCACTAGAGGGGAAACTGTTCTACGTGGCCTTTGTAGACAGTCTGGGAACATTGGGAGTCAGTAGAACATACAAATAAATGCACAACAGGAGGAGTTCTCAGCTTCACCTCTTCTGGACAGTGTTTAACAAGACAACTTCCTTCTTTACAGCATTAACAGCTATAAACAGAGCCCACAAACATCTCTACAAACACTCCTAATGTAGCTCTAACTGTAGTGATTTCATCAAAGTGCAGACAACGTAACCAGACACAGCAAAAATAGACTTCAATCAGTAGTCCCTGCATACAAGAGGAAGCTCTATGAAGCTCACAGCACATTCTTCTTGAGTATTCGACTGAGGACGGGGAAAGTTTACAGTCCTTCCCAACCCAAAGGGCAGACTTCAAAGACGCAAGGCCGAGCCTGAACTCTGAAAGGACGAGGGAAATGGATTCTTGATGGGTGAGAAGCTTGAGGCAAATGGATGACCTGAGAGTGATAGGGCCTGCTGCTGCCTGGGCCAGCCTCTCCTGGCCAGGAGTCCTCGAGCAAATCCGACCCTCCCCACCACAGAGAGGATCCTCATGCTGCGCACTTGTGATCTATCCCTTGGGGGCTGAAGGAGCAGAACAGCAACAGAGGGTTACTGCTTGGAGAGCACCATGAGGGAGCTGTAGCAGATTGAACAAGCCTCTGATCCTGTCAGGACCATGAGTGACACTAGGCATTACCACCCTTTCACTCTCTCCCTGTGGATGCCACTTTACCGGGCAAGAGGACCAAAGCATCACATTGAAGCCCTTGCACTGGTGTGGGCCCTCAGTGTAAGGATTCTCACTCAGCAGCTAAGGGTCAGTGGCACCACCCCCGCCCAGAGACACAGGAGGCTCATGGTAATTGTGCAACACAGTTGAGGTCCTTGTGGTCTCCGGAGAGGAAGCCCTGCCTGATCCTTTTCTCTCGACGATTCTCTGCTCTGGGCCATCTCGCTTCCCCCCTACCACGTCCCTCTGAGGAGCAGAAGCTCGGGCTGGCTTCTGCCCTTGCGCTCTCCTGCTTGTTTGCAGATGAGTTCCACACTATACCTTCCCTTTCTCGGTCCCCATGGCCTGGTTTCCCTCTTTCTTCAAGGGCCTGAGGCATTTCTGATCTCAGAGGGCTGAGGGACTCACAACTGCCTGGAGCCATCCATGTTCTCAAAAAGACCAATCCAAAGAGCATACACTAAGTGATGTTGCTCACTCTGTGAGGGACCTATGCATTCTTGCCTTAACTGAGAGAGTTGGAAAAATATATATATATATATATGTATTTATAAATATATATATACACATACACACACACTCATATATGTATACATATGTGTGTATACGTATATATAAAAAGAACAGGACCCTAAGTGCTTTGATGCAAATGTACAGCACTGCCAACATGTCTATCTCTCTATTTATATATATATATATGTACACACTCATATGTATATACAATATATACATACAAATGATAGAGCTATCCCAAGAAATGTGCATATTTAACATAGTGTTTTGTTTAAAAGCCAGTAGATCATGGTATAATACAATTTATTTCCACTAGTGAATGGCACACATGGAGGAATGCAAAGGAGGTGTTTCAAGTATAATAAAGTTATCTTCACAGGTGAAAATAAATAGTATTATTCCAGTGTCCAACACAATGCATTCTGCAAAGAATCAAACACACCAGATACCTGGTACTTACATAAACTACTGCAGTTATAAGTCTAGAGTGAAAATAGGGTTCCAACCTGACAAAGATGCCCAGAGTTTTCATTTTAAATGCCAGGGAAAGAAGAGACAGCAAGAGTGATGACAGGGCTTCTTCAGTCACTGCCCTCTGCCCACCAGGCACCTGGCTTCCACAGCATCCTGGGAGTCGTGGCAGAAACCCGTGAGGTCACATCAGCCTGACTTCCTGGTCACACAGACAGGAAAAGCGCAGCCCCGAGAAACTCAGAGATTGCCCAAGTCTGGTGATAGGACCCTGGTCATCAGGCTTCCCAGCCCAGGGCTTTTCCCACTGTACCCCAGAAAACAAACATTTCTGTGACACTACTCAGCAAGGAAGAAGTATTCTCTGTAAATCACAACTTGGGGCTGTTTTAACTCTGGGAAGAGTTAAATGTGCAGACTGGCAGGGGAGGGGGAATAAAATATTTTAAGGTACAAAGTTAGTGATTTAAGGTTAACAAAGAAAGGTGAAGGACAGAAAACCCATGCCATTCGCTACCACCAGAGGTTCTGGACACCAGATGCAGCACTTGCAAATTGCTGATATATTTTTGACAGATTCCTCATAGTTGCTAGGCTGTATGTTCTTCCCAAACACACAGGAATTAGGCATGCATCGGAACTCAGGAGAGGCAGTATGATCTGATGACAGGGTGGCGTTCCAAACTGATACAGAAAGGACTTGCCTCACTCACAGTCATCCGAGATTCCTTTTATAAATTTTTCTTTGGGATGATTCCCACCATGAAGATTTTACAGAAGATTTTTTCAAACGCACATATACACAAACACAAATCAATTAAAATCTGAATCAGTTTTTGCAAACTATCTGTTTTAATTAAAATATTAACCTAATGGAATAATCCAGGTCTGCACATGACCAACACATAAAGCTGGTGACCACAACAATCAGGCTGGCAACAAAGCCCTACTGAAGAAGACCTCTGGGGGTCAGTGATGCCAAGTGTCCAAGTACCCACGCTCTGAGAGAACACGAGGGAAATAACTGAATTTGATTAGGCCTCAAGTCTACAACAGGGAAAGAATAAATAACCAGCCCCAAATGGATCACTGGCACAACCAGGGGATTTTCAGTTGTCTGGGGTGGGTTAAACATGATTGATTTTGCCCTATTAGCCCTTATACACATAAGTTCTAGATGTACCCCAGCCTCAGCTGCCACTACCATGTTACATTCCAGTGGGTATCTGAGAATTTCTGATTAAACTGTAACCCTCTCAAATTAGGAAAACATTGTTCAATCAATCTCATTTTCTGGAAGCATCTGAATTATGTTTTACTGCAAAAAATGGCTAACAAACTACATGTCTGTTCAATAAGCAGGTGTGACATTTATCTTTGGACCTGGGAAGAGCTGCAGCAAGAGGTACTTTTCTAACTGGATTACTCTATTTTGTGGATCACTGTCCTTCTTTTAAGGAATGTCCCTTTTACCTCCTGGGGCAAGGGCTTCCAAATAGTTTACATAAAAAGTAATTTTTCTTTCATTTGGCTTTATTAAGATGCCTAATATCCTTTAAAAGGAGATTGTGAGAAACTGGACATGTCGGCAAATGGTCATGAAGTTGGTGGGTATGGGGGAGAGAGAAGGACCTAGGAATCTCTGTAAGGTGTTCTAGAGTTAGCAGCTAGGTTTCTCTTCAAGACAAGCTAGGAAGGGGAAGAAAAAAATAAGTTATAAGAAACTTTGGTGATGGGAAAGAACAACTACCTCAAGTCAAACCTGACTGAGCTGGTTTTAACTCAAGGACTCCCCAGTACCAGTTTGGCCACCTGGAACTGACTAGAGTACCAGGAAACTCCCTTCTCAGTCCTAAAGGCTGATCCTTCATCATAAAAACAAAAACAAACAAAAGAACAAACACAAATAGAAAAACCAACAAAAGAGATTTTGTCAACAGACTCCCTGACCAGTATAATTTACCTTTAAAATTCGCCAAACTTCCTAGCTCCTTTTCAGTAGTACTGCTGACATAAGAGTACAGAGACGTCGGGAAGTGGTGTCTCCTATACTAGGGAGGGGATTTTAACCTGCTACCAAAAGATCACAAAGCCTCCACGAATGGCAAAGAGCATGAAGGGGGCTGCCCCATGCAGCCCATCTACAGTGGTGACAGGGGTTAGTCAGCAGCTGGTCAAAGTTGTTGGCTCAGCGACTCCTGGGACACTCTGTATGGCCACTAGACACCACAACAATTGGCTACACTACATGTAAACAGGACGGTGCAACAAGCCAAAAGGGGGGGGATCACATCTGGGTATGTGTAGTGTGGGAAGAATTCCAACAGGCAGCAGTTTGCAAACATGGCATCCTTCAAATACATCTGGCCTTGGGTATCTTTTGTTTTCAAGAAGGGAGCACAAGGATGAGCTGGGGTTCCAGAGTGATTTGGCTACAATGGGAAGAGCAGCCCATGTGCAGTATCTGCAGCCTTTACCTGCCCCCATTTGTGCTGGAAAACCACAGCACGGACTAGAAGAGAACTGAGTCTCTTCCCTTCCAAGGCTCAAAGATCTGGTGATATAATGGTCTCCTGATTTAAGAAACACCTGGACAAAGAGCATACCAGGATGGTCTGGACCACTAACAAGCCCAAGCAGCTCCTCCCCAAAATAAAGAAAAACCAGGCAAACCTGCTTCTGCTCCCCGGAAACCTTTGGTGTCTGTGGAGGTGACCCCTTTCTTCCTGCTCTGGGGACACTAAGAAGCCAGGCCAATTTAACAAGAATTATAATGTGGGGAGGGAATGCAGGTCTGGCCCACATGCTAAGCTAGCTTAGCAAACACATGTTGCCTGCCGTGAGCAGCTCTGAAGAATTGTGGGAAACTAGGAAGGCTCTAAACCTTCCATTAAGCCTCTGAGGACTGAGGCCCCCAGGAAGTGGTAATGCAAGCCCCCTGGACTGCATTCAAAAAATGCCCCTTTCTGGCCAATGCCTTCCATTACACGCAGAGGGGTTGCTCACTCATATCATGCCTGCGCCCCCCAAAGTAATAAAACAAAACAAAACAAAAAACCACACCCAGCAGCCAAATACGATGACATCCCATTAGTAAACACAGAACGGAACGCTTTACAAAATGAACAAACTGTCCCATATGCACTCAGCTCCCACACTGCGGCGCCCATGTGACGTGGCTGTGGTGATGACGTCTGGAGGCGGCAGTTGCTTTTGGCAGACAGCTCCAGTGGAATTGCCACGCACGATTGTTGTTGGAGTTATGTATAAGACATGTGTGAACCATTGGATATTTGTGAAGTAACACTTGTGCTCCTGCTCATGCCCTGCTCTGTCCGTCCCCCAGAAGCCGTCCGCCTCAGAGCCTGGGGGCTGTTGCGGACTCCCATGCCGCTGCCTCGAGGCACCCCTTGCATCGGCCCCGAGGGATGACCCCATGGCTGGGGTCCCCCTTGCATTGGATGGCCCCAAGCCTGAGGTGGGCCACCCATGGGATGACCCCAGTGAGGGCCTGGCCCTCCAGTGGGATTGTGGGACCAACCCGAAGCTCCAGGGTAGCTGTGGCTGAACGCCTCAGGGGAGAGATTGGAAAGGACCATATTACTAAAACCTAGCCTCATGCTCTCAGAGTCAAAAGCTTCAATTTCTCTGGCTTGACGCTCGAGCAGGCTTCGTATTCGTTCTGTGCGTTCATTCTGCAAGGCCAACATTTCCTCTTCAATCTGGTCGGAAAGGAGGAAAAAAGCAACTTTTAGAGACCAAATACTTATCAACTCTCCCTTCAACTTCCACATGTCACCTCCACTTCCCCTCCCTCTGGGGCCTTCCTAATATTCCCTTACAATCGAACACCCTTTTTCTTCCCAGCTCTACTTATGGAAATACTTTTCATCCCTTTCAAACGCCATCGCTTCCTTGACGTCAACTTTGGCTCTTCTGGACGTCTTCATCCTCTGAAGCCGCATGGTACCCTGCTCTCGCAACACATTCTAACTGGTAATATGACTTGTATGTACTTCTCCTACAGTACCTTAATTACTCCCAAATCTTATCCAATATTTCACTTCCATATATTCATTTTATTTTAAACTAAAAACCAAATTCAGAGGACTTCTAGAGGTCAAACTAAGTAAAGGATCTGGGATAGCTAGAATAGATAGATGGGGAATTAAAAGAGAAAAATATCCTGTTTATGTGGTAAACTTTAACCACAGTTTCATTAGGTAAAAAAGTTCTAAATCAGTAAACAAGGATGTCTAAGATAGCATTATGGTACAGTGGAAAAAGCCACAGATCTGGTGCCTGCAACCCTGTGACCTTGGAAAAGTCACCTAATTTCTCTTTGTTTTTGGACACAGCTAATGCAGGGATATCTTCTGTGCAACCATACAGGTCTGTAAGGGGCTTTGTTTTTCTTGCCTCCTCAATAAACGGGGCAGGGGAAGAAGGGAGAGAATGCAGAACTGAAAATAAAAGAAAACTGAATTTAAAAGCAAGAAAAGTCACTTGATTCCTCTGGGTCTCTCTTTCCTCCTCTGGCAGGGGAAGGGCCTGGCTCTGGTGGTCCCTGAAGGCCCTTCTACCTACTCTGATTCTACAATGGCTTCTGATCATCTTCCTTTCTCTCATCTTCTAGCAAATGTAGTCACTCAAGTGTTTCTTCACCTAAATATCACATGCATTTACTTTCTTTTATTAATCATTTCCTAACTTCTTGCAAATACAAAACTTCCTAGCTATTGCTATTACAGGTATAACCCAAAATGTTATATTTCCAGCTCAAGCTAAAAGCAGGCAAAGATTTACTATGTGTTGAATAGCTGATAAATTGGTTAAGAATCTGGTCATCAGTCACCTAAAATTTAATCTGATTAAACAGAAGTACAGAATATTTGGCTTGAAAATAAGGTCATCTTTTACAGAAGATGCTGCTAGATAATGGTGTCAATTCAGGTTTACATGTGGCATATGTTCTTGCCAACATCAGTTTCTAGCCTGAGAGGAGGCCATAACACACAACTCTCATACTGTTCACTGGTTCTTACGGTTCTTTGATATTCCAATGAAATTTGGTTATAAAGTATCAATGAAAACATCACAAAATAACACTGGTTCAGGCAATACCATGGGGGCTCTCAGCCAATCAATATTAAGGCACCAATTAAGTGCCAGGCAAAAATCAAATAGTCCCTGACCATCAGAAGCTCACTTATACTCTCTTGCGTAATACACCATGTGCACCAGTAAGTACATGTACATCAGAGCCAGGGGAATTTTTCTGGAGGAAGCACTAGCGGCCAGGGAGATCTAGAAAGGCTTCCTGCAGCCAGTCGCACAGAAATCCAGTCCAAAAGAAATGAGGGATTCTGAGAAGCAGAAGGAAGGCCTGCCTTCCAAGCACAGCACAGAGATGGGAGGTAAGAGGGGGTGTGTGTGTGTGTGTGTGTGTGTGTGTGTGTGTGTGTCTGTGCACGTGTGCGTGGAGCAGCAGTGGGGCCAGGCTGGCTGGACTGTCGAGTGGGTGAAGGCTGGTGTCAAAGGGCATTCAGTGCCTTTATGCTCATTCTCATTATTCCCCAAACACCTCGTCAATGTCTCATCAGTTCTCATCAATTCTCCTCCCAAGATGGCAAGAGCACAGTGTGGCTCATGAAAAGCCCAGAGTGGGCCTGCCAGGGAAGCCAGCCTCTTGCCTCTCGGCAGACTACAGGCACAAATACACATCCTGCATGTTTCCGGCTATGCCCAATGGATTGATGTGTCCTGTTTAACTGTACTTCTGTGTTAGCAGAGAGGGCTCTAGAGGGGGCAGGCTCACTGTGGAGTGTCAGAAGCATCAAAGCATCATCAATAAAACACTTTTTAAAAGGCACTAACCACTTCTTTCCATTAAGCCAAAACAAATTCACATGCGACCGGCATTACACATAAGTAATCACTTCTTTGAAAACATCCTTAAGTTGAAGGTAAGAGCGAATTCATCAGAAAATCACCAAGTGGGCCAATATGGTCCGATTTCTCCCAACCCACTGTACAATTTCTCAGGAAATGTTGACCTTCATGAAAGCTCCAAAGAGAAGTGGACAAGCTTCCAGAGGAAAGGTCTCCAGTCAGGATGCTAAGAGCATTGTATGCTTATTCTGACAGGAGTCTCAGCACCCCCCCCCACTCCCAGATGCTATCCTGGCCGAGAGCACCACAAAGCTCACTTGCCCTTTGGAAGTAAGGCCACTTTGAGAATGGGCTAAGAGGACAACTCGGGATCCTTCCCATTTGGCACATAACATTCTGGATCATGTAGATGCAAGCTGAATCTAAGTGAAAGCTGAGAAAAATAAAAGTATAGACTCATTCACAGGGGAACTTATGTGGTTCATTTGCTTGGTGGCTTAGTCTGTGAGAACTTACATTAAGCTTAAAACAATTCCATGTCACAAACGATTATCCATCTGGAAACAACTAAAACCCACTTCTGCTGGGTCATTTCTAGGGGAATAGTTTTCATTTGTAAACCCAACGTGACAGATAGTTTAAAAAATACTGCTTTGGTGTTTGTTCAGTCTAAATTTCTTTTTATCAGGCAACTGTGTAACAATTAGGTAACTGTGTGACATATTATAACTTATTATAACATTACAGAATTAAAATATGGAAACTATCCTTGGAAAACCAAGTCACATTTGAAAACAGATGCTTCTAAAACATCTGACATGTCAATTATACTGACTGATTTTCAAGGAGCCATTGTGGACCTGCATTTCAGGAGGCCATGTTCACCATGGCATTAGAAATGTAGAATTTCCGTTGGATACCAAGAGAAGACAAAAACAGAGACCAATCCAATAATGAGGGTATAGAGCCACTAGGTGGTGCTAAAACACAACCTAGCAATCACTCCATCATTTCTTCCTGCTGCTAAGATTGCCTAATTATTTGGGGAGAAGAGCTGGGAAGAGGGGAAGGAGTCCCCTTTGATCATTTTTCATGAGTGCAAAAGACAATTTTACATTGAGGCTTTAGAATCGATGCTGAATCGAAAAGCCTAAATTCAGCAAACAGATTTACCTGTTTGTAAACAGATTTTTCCCCCCCAAATTTGAAGATAAGCATTTGGTTTTGGTTTTACTACACTGAATAGTAAAGAAAATGGACTTCTTGAAGCAGTCAGCCGTGTCAACCACTAAGTCACAAACGTGAACTTAGGTGGCTAAAAGAAAAGTTGTACTTTATCTTAACCAGGCATTCTGTCTTTACTCCACCTGCTCCAGGAGGAAATGTGAGGATGGAGGAACACCACACACTACACAGAAAGCAGTGAGGACAGCAGAGCAGGCAAGAATTAAGAGAATCGGTGGGACAGATGATCTATGCTGATCGTGGAAAAAAAAGGGGAAACCTAACAAGGAAGGCTGTAGGGAAGTTTCCATGTCCAAACATACGGCCAAGGCCCAGTGAATGCAAGACAGCCTGGAACGTCCCCCTAAGGAGCACCTGAGATGGTGCCACATTTGAAGAATAATCAAAAGAGGAAAGGAGAGACCTGGGTTCTAGTCATGACACTGTCACTGACTGGCTCTGCAGTCTCAGGCAAACTGCTCCCCATCCCTTGGTTTTTCTGCTCTATAAAATGAGGGAGGACTAGCTGGCCCCCAAAAATCTTGCAGATCTAACACGCTATCCCTATGACCACTGGCAGCCTCCTCTAAAGGCTTCTCTTTATTTGTTCTTGCTTCTGCTTCAGACCCGGTCGTTTTCTTTCCATCTCACACACACACACACACACGCACACACGCACACACGCACACGCACACAAACACACACACACATGCACGCACGCATGCACGCACACACAATATGGTGATTGCTTAGTTGGATCCAATAAGGGAAAAGAATTCCCAATCGTTGCCACCACACGTGTTGATGCTGCCAAAGCTATACAATAATATGAGTTCCACCACAACGTCAATTTTTCTGCCCAACTTTTCAGTCGTGTGAACAGCAAAGGGCCTGGCATGGGCAACACTCCTCTTTAATTCAAAGAATTTGTTTGGGGTTGAGACAGAGACAATGGTAGCCAGGCACCTGCTCCTGACCATTCCAGCCAAACGGCACCATCTCCTCCTTTCTCCACTCCCAAAGCTGTCCTAACGCTCTGGTGACTGCTGTCTCCCAGTCTTAGGGTCCCTCTTGTCTGAATCCCACCCCTTCCTTCACAGTCAGCCCTTAAAATTGTGAGGTCACTCACTAGCATCAGCAGCATGAACTTATGACCAGATGCAAACAAAAGAAACTGCCTCCAAGACACTCTGGTATAAGACCGAGTTGGTCAGACATACCTTTTGTTCTAAGAGTGCCCTGCGGAGGGACACCCTCTGCTCCAGTTCTCGGAGCTCCCGGTCATGCTGGGCTTCGGCCTGCATCTTGATCTTGCTTTGATATGCATTGAGCAGCTCCAGCTCCTGCTGCAGCTGCATCTTTAAGACCTGGCACTCTGCTTCCTGGGCCTCATCCAAACGTAGCTGGGAGGGGAGAAAAGAGGCCCAACTTACATAGAAGCATGCCCCTGGTGACCCGCTTGAGGGAGGACAAGGAAAGGGAAAGGGAGAATATGGAAGGGTTTTTTTTTTTAAGCATGCAATTATTAACTCTTGTAAACAAAGATAAGATTTCTCTAAGCTAGCCTGCACAGTGCTTGAGAAATCTGGGATCAGGCTAAATAATGCAAGCTTCTTTATTTTTCACTCACCAAAGGGAGAGAACAGAAAAGCAGCGGCATTCCATTCAAATGGGATAATGGGGGGAGCTCTCAATGTAATACTGCTTATTGGCCCACCGAGTCGCCCAGCTAAAACTACTGACTGTAGGTAGTTAGAAGGGACCCAATCCTGTTCTTCAGAAAATGAAGTGGCTCAGGGTGACAAGAAGGGGCTAGCAAAGCTCTGAATCTGTAAGTTTCAATGCTGATTCATTCTCCACATCAGAGCAGTGATGGAGCAAAGGTCACTTTCACTACTGCCCAGGCCCTTTGCTTCCTAAGGCTATTCTGGCTACCCTCATGTCATTTGGCTGGTTGTGGGGAAGGGCAGACCCTGCCAGAGCCAGCACAGACAAAGCCACTCACAGCTTGTGTGGAGAGCATTTCGTTAATGCTGTGATCATACTGCTCTGCGAGGATGGCCAGTTTCCTCGTCTGCTCCTCCTTGAGCCGCTTGAGAACTGCTTTGTGCTCACTCTTTGGCGTGGTCTCCAACAGGTGGTTCCTCAAGGCTTTGTACTGTCTGGTCTGGATCTTGCAGGTATCTTGAAACTGCTTCTTTATTTGCAATTCTTTAGACTGAAAGAAGGGAGAAAAGAGCATCAGTCAGGTTTTCAAGTCACTCCTATCTTGAGAATCTGAGACCTCAGGATGCTCTAATACAAGCCTAAAGGAAAAGAATGGAGAAGTGCAGGGAACAACACAAATGACAGATGGGACCCCAGGCCGCAGCTGCCTTCACTCAACACTTGGAATGTTGGCATCTGGATCAGAAAAGCTCTAGTTTCAACATGCGTCAGGACACAAAGATGCTATTGATGACCCAGCTCTCAACAGTGTTCGTGCCTTTTCTGGCCAACTTGGTCATGACTTCAGGGATTCATTCAGTGGACTCTGGATTGGCATGATAATCCTCGTGATGCCCACAGAGGTACAAATTCAAAGGACCTTTATGAATTAGTATGCTGTGAGCATCAAGGTTTCTGTGAGCCAGGTTTTACAGAAGGAAAGCACACCATCTCATGCTCAGCCCTGACCCCCCTCTGATGGTAGGTAGAATTTCAGTTCTAGTTATGTGATTGGCCATGCACCCGGAATAAGACAAATGGACTGTGGCACACTTGAGGTTGACTGCGAAGTTTTTCCTACTCCACTAATACTGCTGCTGTCTTTCTCTTTCAGGGGATAAGCTGAGTATAATGATCCTTTGGAAATGGCTTACTCTCCAATAGCACAGACAAAAGCAATTATAAGGTATTGGTGACTGCCTCCTTCTTAGCACCCCCTCCCTCACAAGCACTGTGAAGAACGCCCCTGGGAGCATGGCCTGCTCCCTGAGTTAGCTAGCCTGCCTCACACTGCTATCTCCTGTCTCCTGATCAGACTCCTTCTATTTGCTCTGCTGGTTGCAAAGCAGGCCTCCTGGTCATTCACAGGACACAACCTGAAGGAGGAGCTTAAATCGTCTAATCATCTGGCTTCTTTCAATAAATGATCCCACCCCCAGAATGCCTGGACTCTTTCTCCAGGATTAGCATAATACACATTTCCTCATACCATCCTCATCTCAGTGATTAGGAACCCCCAGTTGCAAATATGGAAACCCACTCCACCTGCCACTCCCTTCCTTCCCTCCCATCTAGCTCCATCTCACCCTGCCCACTCTTTCTGGGACCCTGACCCTATGTAATTTATACACTTCCTTTCACCTGACACTTTTGCTTTTCTTATTTTTTCCATCTTCTGGCACTCACTAAGAGCTGGCTCCCTTGGTAACAAAATCACATCGTTTCCCAATCAGCTGCTCTCCTGGACTTCATGACCCCCCATAAACTTTCTGCAAGATGAAATCAACTGAAACTCCTGTGCCTCCTTAGCTCCCCCCCACTGGAGAGGGTGGCTAGTGGGGGCACACTGGAGAGTTCCTCTCAGATCTTCCACTATTAAAGGAGGGCTCTGATCTCATCATTTTCCCACCTGGTAGCCCCACAATGGGTACTTGCCCACTCCCCTTCTCATCATCCCCCCTAGACTTTTCAGCTTCTTCTTAGGACTGTCACATGCCTTTCTTTGTATCTCAAGAGCTTAAAGGCACATGGTAAGTGCTTAATCAATGTTCATTGACCCTGACTTTTCCTCCTTAAAGCTTTCTCTCTCCTAGTCCTTCCATCTTCTGGCTCTGAAATCTGGCTCCCTCCTGATGAGAGAGACAGCCTCTCTGGCCATCTTTTCTAGTACTGGTTGTACTTTTACTCACAACCCCTGACTCACTGTTGTGTTGGTAGAACTGGAATACTCCTGGCTCCCTCTGCCACCATCACTAAGGATCATCTTTCCTGTAGGGCCTTGATGCTTGAATTCATCACCAATCAAGATCCTGGTGGCCGTTATCTATTGACTCCGGGACATTGTCCTTTCCTCAGTGAGTTCAGTGCCTGACTCACAGTCTTTTTTCACCTCGCCCCCTGCCCTCATGCTAAAGGACTTTAACTTCCCAGTTGCTCAGTCTATTAGTTTCCATGACTTATTCCTGCATTTTACCTCAGCTACATACCAAGGCGGTCATACAAGTGTGCATATGTTCACAAATTCCAAAATCCCTTTATTGGCGCATAATCTTTTATCACCCCATCTTTCCGTATGCTGTGCAGCTCCTGAGCCTGTTCTGCTACTCACTGTGACTTCTACTCTCCCTACCTTTCAGTTACTTCCTAGGCCATGAACCCTTCAATGGCTTTATTTTCCTATCTCTATCCAATGACAAACTGGCTCAATTCTACACTTGAATCCCTTGTCCCTGTCCTATCTCCAATCACATCTTGCCCAACTCTAACAGTGGATTACTCTAACCATCTTGTAAACTTCATTCCTATTTATGTGCTACTGAATAAAGCTGGAGAAAAATCTTAAAGCTGCTCTGATTACGTTCACTACAAACTAATGTTAAATAATCTCAGCTGGGCCCTCATAGCAAGGCAATCCTTTTACCCCTCCCGAGTCTATTTGTCCCATCATTCACCATAACAGTTATTCTAAATCCCTTCATTCATTCTCATGCTCTTCCCTAGAGTCTCAGCTGAGAACCTCACCTCATACTTCTCTCTCTCTCTCACACATTCACACACACACACACACACACACACACATCTCGTCTCATCTCACCACACTATCTTCTCCTTCCCCTCCTATAAACAAATCCCTCTACATGTACCCTTGATCTCATTCTCTCTCATCTCCAGTAAACTGTCCCCACATTATCAACCTCACTCTTCTCTACCCCTATGTCTTCCCCATTCTCAAAGAAGTTTCAGTCGATTTGTCCATCCCCATTAGGTATAGTCGCACATGTTCCTCTCCTTCTCAGCTTAACTCCGGCAAAAAGCTGCTTACACTCAGTACCTCTAGTTCCTCTCATCCCACTCACCAATAAACCCTCTGCAATCTGGCTTCCAAACTCCTCATTCAACTAAACTGCTCCCTCCAAAGTTACCCAATGATGTCTTAATTGCCAAAACAAAGAGTCTTTTCTCATTCCTCCTCACTTTTAGCATCTCTGTAGCTTTTGGTACCATTAAGCAGCATCTTCTCTTCAAGTTTCATGCCATTATTCTCTCCTACTTTTCTTTATACTTGATCCTTCCCAGTTTCCTTTGCTGGAACTGCATCCAAGCCATGCCTACTGACATCCCCAAGGCTCCGTAATGGGCCTTCTCTTCTGCTTCTGTACTATCACACCGTCTCTAGGGATCGATCCCTCATCTATCTCTGGAGCTCCAGTCTCATATAATGATCTCCCTTTTTATCATCTCAAAGTGGATGTCCATTAGACTATGACCTACTTGACAACAGGGCCTGTTTTGGGAATTTTTTGGGCCTTTGTATCCCTAAAACTTAGCACAGTGCTTAACACATAGTAGGTACTTAATAAAAGCTAGGTGACTGTGGACAAACTCAACATGTCCCCCTAAAACTGATTATCTTTACACTAAACCATCCCCTCTTCTCAACCTTCCTATTATTGTTAAAGGCACCACCATCCTCCCTGTCACCCACACTTGCAACCCTCACTCCCTTCACTCACCCCAAATAGATGTAATTTGCTGCCAAGTCTTGTCATTTTAATTTCACAATGTCTCTCTTATAAATCCCCTTCTCTCCACCTCACACAACTGCAAACTAGGTCATTGTCACTTGCCTGGATTATTAGAACAGCCTTCCAGTTGGCATCCCTGCCTCAAGTCACTCCCCACCCCAATCCATTCTCTACTCAGCTGTAAAGTGATTTTCATAAAGTGCATGTCTGACCTTAAAATCCTCTACTCAATAAACTCCACGAGCTATGCATTACCCCAGGATTGAATCTAGTCCTCCAATAAAATCCTCTGTTTGGCATGTAAAGCCCTTCCTACCTTTCCAGTCTTTTTACACTTTGCTTCTTCTCACCTCCACCTCCTTTGCTTCATTGGCTTTTTTCAAGAGTCAGGTCAAACCCCAACTCCAGCAGGAGATCTTTTCTAGTCCCTCTGTTGCTAATGCCACCCTTCTAGAGTTACGTTCCATCTATACTGTATACATTCTAGGCATACTTCTGCTTCATTACAAAGTGAGCTTCCTGTGGCCAAGACCAGCATTTTTTCCTTTCTTTGTATTCCCAGCCAGTCTCGAGCACATAAGTAAGCATTTTAATAAATGCTCACTGACTGACTGGAAATAAAATCAATGCTTAATCTTTCCATAGTCTAGAAAACAGTTATACAAAGTCACATCCAACTGAGGCTCCAGAACAGAAATAGTCACTATTCTTTTGGGATCTGTGTTGAAGATAAAGTAAACTGAGTTTAGAGGTAGAAAAGGACCCTTGTCTCTGATTCGTCCCAACGACCTACCCTGGTTTCTCAGCCCCAAGCTACCTTTCCTTTTTTTTTTTTTTTTTAAGTTTTAAACATTTATTTTTAAATTTTTCACTCCCAAATTCTCTCCCTCTCCCAGTTCGTCCTCCTCTAACTACTGAGAAAACCAGCAATGCAATACCCATTATCCATGGAAAGTCATGCACAGCATATGTCCACATTAGCCATGTCCAAGCTACCTTCTGTACTTTAACAATCCCCATTATTCCCTGTGCTGCCCACCACGGTCCAACCAAATTGGTTAACATGCTGTGCCTCTCAGATAACATTCCCTCTCCCTTTTCCAAGCTTTTGTACTGGCCATTTCCCCACCTGTAGTTTAGTCTCTCCAAGACTCAGCTCTACACTGCCTTCTACATAAAGCCCATCCTCACCTTCTCAGTTCCTAATGCACCCTCCCCCCAAATTACTGCATATTTGGCATATACTAATTAGCATACACACTGTCTCCTCCAATAGAGTGCAAGCTCCTAGAGGGCCAGGTTCATTTGTGTCTCTCTACCCTCATGGAACAACGTAGGTGTTCAATAAATTCAAGTTGACTGACCACTGAATTTTAAATTGCAGACACTTCCCCATGAGGATGCAAACACTTACCAGACTAAAAGTCGTCTACTCTCTGTAACTGTACCTACATACATCCATACACTGATTCAATGGACATCATATGAGATACATACTGTGTAAGAAAAGAGTATTTTTTTTGTTTTTGGTTTCACTTGGAGAAAATACATTCCTAAATTCTTTGCACTAGGAGTCTGATCTTTCTAAGGAGTTTTCCTCTCTACTGAGAGAAAATTATAATTGTGAGTGTTCAGCTGATATGCAATCTGATTGGCCCAGGCTGTTTCCCACCCCCACTCTAAAGGCCTGGTTTCTGGCAGGGTGTCCTTATTCACTCTGGATGACATCAAGTCTATTCTTTCCTCAATTTCCACCCACTCCCTTGAGACTCCATGTCACAGTCACATGTCTTGATTTTACTGGAGGTCTTGAGAGATTTCTTTTGGCTAAGTGGAAAATGTAATTTATATATATATATACGTATATGTGGTACCGTATCTCTGAAGCGAACTGCCTAGTCTTTAGAATCTCCCTGTTTCTTCCAGTTAGAAACTGGGCTGAGAAAAGAATCAAAGGCTATTACCATCATGCACCACTCTTTAACAAGTTTTCATATTTCAAATACTACAAAATGAGAAGTATCCAGTCTCTCTATCTCAGTGGCCTGAGGGTAGAAAAGGAGGACTCTCCAAGCAGTTATGAGGAGGGGAGTTTACTTCAAAGGGAGGAAAAGAGAAATCATGGAATGCTACTAAATCATCAGGGATGCAAGTGAGATAGGATAAAAAGTTTAACTTGGATTAAATTTAAAATGCAGAGAGGGAAAACCCCTAAATAAAAGCTGGATTACTTTAGAGAGAAGAATCATCTTCAATAGAGAACAAAAAGGCATTCTTACTCACATAAAACAAGTAGGTAAATTACAACATGAAGGGAAACATACTGATTACTCTCCTTATTAAATTAATATATCCATTTCCCAAATAGAAATGCTGAGTCTATGGCACCCCCCACCCCAGGGGGAGGGATTCTCTCTACTAAAAGTCTAGCCACAACTAATGAACAACCATGATTTTTTCCTAACTTTCTGTGAAGAGTCTCTTGGAGAGCCAACCCCACTGATTTCTTCCAAATCTGAAAGAAGTCACAACAGGAAGCAGAAAGGAGGGGTAAAGTTCACTGCTAACCACGTGACCACTATATGCTGGTCCATCCTTCCCTAGACATTGGGGGAATAAAAGGCTGGTGGTCTAATGGCTGAAGAAATGACAAAGCCATAACAAACCAGGCACTGTAAAGTTAGATGACCCTCTAGGGGCTGCTGGCGTTGGAATCACAAATAAAATGCATCTTATTTTAGAAACCTTTTCTGTTGCAGACAGCATCCATTCATTCAGCAGCAGAGCACAAAGAAGATAGAAAGTGCAGAGAACAAACTTGTCAAGTCATTGCCGAACCTAAATTTTTCAACATAAGCTAGAAGGTTAAAAGTCCATAATTTAAGTTGATGGAGACAGCAAACTGGTGTGAGATCAATAGAGAGTGAAATTTCCTTCATGCACCTGATCTACTCTACCCTCTCCTGGGTAACTCCTCTGGAGACCAGAGGAGGGAGGCTGCAGTTACTTAATAAGCAGCTTATTCTATTCCTCTCTTCTCATATCAGACACCACCAATCAGTAGTATTTTAAAAATTTAAATGTCCACATTTATGCATGAGCAAATGAGCAGAATTGAATAACGCTCCATTGTTGACAGGCCAGACCAAAAAAGCTGCTTTATTTGGAAAACGTTTATGAAGAAAAATTGTCATATATATGTGAATTAAGTTTGCTTTCTGGTCACTTGTGACAAGCCTTTAATGACATGGACTGTCAGGGTCAAGAGGTACATGGGTAGGAACGGGAACAGGTGGTGTGAGTCCCTTTACTTTTCTCTGAGATGGTCCCCGTAGTAACCAGAGATAGGATTTGTTCTTAAGTTAGTGGCAATCACCTTCACTTAGGTTTGTGCCTTTCTTCCTTAACTGTGCTCACATCAGAGGAAAGAACATGCCAGAATGATACAAAGATGGTATTGTTTGGGAGAGGGGAATGGGCCACAGAGAGTGTCATGAAGAGAAAGATTCAAGGCCCAGGAAAGACACATTTCCCTGCTCACATACCTTCAGACTCTTGGGCTGCTGCCGAACCTCCATGACGTGCTTGCGCCTTAGCTCGCGTTCTCGCCGCTTGTTGTACTCTAGCTGGTTGGTGAGCTCCGTCTGGTGCTGCAGCCTGATCAGCTCACAGCGCATCTTCTGAATGGTGCTGAGGTGGCGGAACTCAAGCTCCTGCATGGACTCATGCTGTCGCAGGAGCATGGCGTGCTCTAAGTCCTTCTGGGTCTGCCTTTTATTTAACTCCTAATCCAGAACATGAAAGACAGTGGGGTATGAACTGTTACTGTGGACTACATACACACATCCTAAGATGCATGAATAGGAAAGAGTTTTTAAAAAAATGCAGTTCTGACAAGTATGGCCACAGAGTAGATGCAATGATTTGGGGTCTTTTGCTAGAGTTGAATAGGCATTACTTGGCATCAGGTAGCACACATCTCCTTATACTCTGGGGCATTCTATACTATTCACCAAATTATTAATAGGTTTACACCATATCTAAAACTTATTTTTAACCCATCCTATCCAATGAAAGTGAAAGTCAGAGTTGCTAGAGGCTAGGAGATATTGAGGGTGAATATCTGACATTCTGATTTCTACAACAGTAGACCAATTAAAAGGATTAGGATTCAAAAAAATGTACTGAACTGGACCCAGCACACACACTCATGACGTGTAACTTAGAAGACAGCTCTCTCTGTGGTCCCATTCATTTATTCATACTGCGCATGTGAAAGGCCTTCTCTGAGTGTTTCTTGCCCCATCCTAACACACCTCTCTGACAAGGTCCTGCTCCAGATTGTGACGGCCAAGCAGCATTCTTCTCTTGAAGCGCCGGCACTCCAGCTCCAGGTACTGCCTCTGCCTTCTTAGGAGGTTGGCCTCCTCCTCTGCTTGGAAGTGCTGAATGTTCTCCTTCTGTTTGGAGAGCCATTCTTGCTTTTCTTTCTTTGGGGTACTCTGGTTTTCATTTAGCTCCTGACAAAATAATTCAGACCAAATATTATTAGTCATGTGCAATCAAAGTCAGCGACAACCCCAGCAGGTTGTGATGGTTTTTATCCCTTTGCCCATCTGTGTCGATAAAAAAGAGACTCAGGATTGCCTGCAGGGGCCAAATGCTGTCCTTGAGATGCTCTTTCAGCACTAGACAACCTCGGTCCCCAGAGTGCCCCAGAACAGTGTGCTGTTCCTTCGTGGCATTAATAGTCTGTGAGGAAAGGACAATTGGCCTGGGCACCAGGAAGCACATACATTTTAGCTTCAAACGGCTCCATTTTTAAAAAGCTGCAGAATCAGGAGTAACAGCTGAGAAAGCCCACAATGGCTATGGTGCACCACACTGTCCTGCAACAATATCGTAAAAGACCCCCCTTCAAGAATGCTAGAAGGCATAAAATGTGGGGCTGAAATAGTTATTAAGTGACATCATATCTCTTGCTTTTACGGATTATAAAGACTAGTGGTGTGAAGGTTTAAATAAAATTCTGAAGTCAGTGTAGGAGAATTTGAAGTGGAAAAATAAGCAATAATGCGTAGCAGAGTAGAGACCATTGTAAAAGGCCTTAGAACTCTAAGATAATCTCTCAAGCCCATGGTTTCTTACCTTAGTCCAACCATGACTGCACCCACCCATCCCAACAAAAATGTTTTTACATCAATAAGAGGGCAAAAATGGCCAACAGACTTAATAATGTGAATGACAGAATGGCCAATGGACTGATCTAAAGTCTTCAGCAGTTTCCACAGTCTAAACACAATATCAAAATTAGCTATGATGATATGACTGAAAATTCTTTGGAATTGATAAGCTTTAAATAAAATTCATATAATGCTGGTCCCAACAAGATGACTACAAAATTTGAGCTCTCAGTATCACTCCATCTTCTACCAAAATGAAGACACATGAATAACAGAAAAAAATATGGCTTCTAAAAACAAAATCAGTTAATAGGTTAAGCTACAGAGAAAATACATGTGGGAAATCATCAAATCTGACTTACTTAGCTAGCTACTTAAAAACACCATTTCTCTGTTACCCAATTTACCTGAAGAGTGGTCACTGTTCTGATAATTTTTATTAATGTCAAATTCAGACAACCCAGATACACTTGTCATTAAATACAGATATCTAATAATAATCTTATAGTAAATATATCTGAGAAATGTATTTTAGAATTTAAGTTTTCATTTATAACAGAGAATTATCATATAAGACATTCACTTGGCAAAGCCTAATCACTAAAACTGTGCGTGGCAGAACAGGCAATATGTCTTTGACCAGGGGCGGCTAGGTGGTGCAGTGGATAAAGCACTGGCCCTGGAGTCAGGAGGACCCGAGTTCAAATTTGGCCTCAGACACTTGACACTTCTTAGCTGTGTGACCCTGGGCAAGTCACTTAACCCCAATTGCCTCATGCACAAAAAAATTAAAATAAAATAAATAAGTCTTTGACCAGCAGCAATATGTAGATTGCTACCTTCTGATGAGATGATGAACACATGAAAAGGAATATGTAATATATTACACAGAATACCCACGTCTTATTATCACGTCATCTTATATTGTTAATTATGTGGATCTCTGAAATATTTCAGGCAATCAGTTTGTAAGGAAAAAAAAATTATCTGCCATTGAAAGTGCTCTAAGAACAGTGGTTTTCAACCTTTTAGTGTAGGAAAATCCCTTTTAATTTAAAAAAATATTGTAAGATTCCCAAATGATAGGAGTTTTGTTATTAGTATCTATTACAAGTATACAATTAGATCATTTTTCTATCTAGAGACTTCATTTAAATAATCATTCTCATGAACGATTAATTTCATTGTCATTCTACTAAAGGCACTTCCTCCCAGGGCTGTTGTGAGGATAAAAAGAGATAACATATGTCAAGTACCTTGAGAACTATCTAAATGCTGGCTTAATAATTCAAAAAGACAAAATAAAAGGCTTGATCAAACAAGACAGAGAACACAAACTATGACTGATAAGCTGATATGCCGAGGCCAGTTGTCCTTACTGGAGTAAAAAAAAAATTACACTTTTGTTAGCACAAATTCACATTCTTTCCTAAAATAAAAAAAGTGGCTTTTGACTTATTCAAAGTTACGTATGTCACATTTGACCACATTACTATTAATTATTAATAAGGATATGAGTTTCTGCCCACAGGAGAATTGAATAAATCTGTAAGAACATGCAGGCTTGAAGCTGAAGTACTGGCTTGCCTTTCAAAGGACATGGAAGGTAGGGAGGAAGCAAGTATAAATGAAGCTAAAAGCGTCACTGGCATCTAATCTAGAAACAGGGAGTCTCTGTTGAAGATTCTTTGTAAACCAGTAGGTGGTTTAAAAGAGCAGATGCCTTTGACTCCACACATGGCCCAAAGAATATAAACGACTTTATAGAGAGATGGTCATTTCTCTCTTTTATGGGTTTTCTGAGGTACTACTCAATGATACCTGGAGTAATAATAAGTTGTCGTCTCTAAACCAACTGGTAGTCTGACTTTTGAATCTTTTCTACCACTGAAAGCCAAACAGGTACAGCATTCTCAAAAGAAATTATTCCCCATGTTCCATTTAATTATCTCTTCTAAAATGCTTGCTTTACTCCTGATGTACCATGCTTACTTACATTTCTCGGTACAAGGGAATGGATAAACAATCAAAAGTAAAAGAAAAGATCAATGCCAATAGTCAAAGAACACTTCCCACGCACCGTGATCCCAATTAGGAAGCGGTCACCCAAGCACACTCCTTCCTCCCAGCTCACCCAGCTGTAGAGCTAGGTCTGGCCTGAGCATTTGCATGAAAAGAGAAATACCTCCTTAAGCTGCTCTTTGCGCAGTTTGTACTCTCTCTTCTGGGACTCTAAGAAGCTATTCAGTTCCTTTTTCTGCTGTGCTTGGATATGTTGTTGGAATTTCTTCTCTTCGTTGGCCATCACCTTGGCCTAGCAAAAAGCAAGAAGAAGTGAATCACACACCTTTCAGCTTCATTCACTTTATCGTGATGCAACATCTATCTCAACTTACATATGATTAAGTTGCTTACACAAAGCTACCATTTCTCTGTCACCACCTTTATATGAAGAATGGCCAACACAACCAAAGGAAAAGTGAAAGACTCAAACCCGTTATTTCTACTCATATCATTAGTTGTTTACTGACTAACTAGTCACTGCGCTCTAACATCACGTAGGCAGAAGCTATTTTCTTGCAACTAACAATCAATTTAAAAAAGAAAAGTCCAACATAGAATAATATGCTGGTAATACCACACCAATCTGACAAGTGGAGAAACCAAGGCACAGACTACTTTGAATGATTTATCCAAAAACTGATAAGTTGAAAGGGACCCCCCAGGCCCTGGTCTAAATGATCAGGCCCCAGAAAACTTGAGCAAAGTCTTTGGAAGCCATTTTTGATCCTCAAAAATTAAGAAAGCTATAAAAGAGAATTTCACTGTTGCCACTGACAGTTACTCACAAGCATTGCTCATCATCTAAAATGAAGGGAGAACACATAAGAAAACCACTCCCACCTTTCTGTCCTTCATCTGCAACCAAACAGCACAAAGCAAAACATCATCTTCCTGAAGTTATAGAAACTCCTTGAGAGAGATACTACACAAGTAAGGGGTTTTCCCCTAATTATCAATTTGCTTGGCTCCTGGGAACAGACAGGCAAAACACTAAGCGTCATCTCTTTGTCAGTGCTAAGAGACAACACAAATGGAAATGACACAGTTTTTTGTTTCCCTACCTCCTTCTCCATGGCTGCTTGGTGCTTCTTAATAAGCTTCTCCATTTCTGCAGCAAAGTTGTTGCGCTGCGTTTCCAGGTCTTTGTCCAGGCGGAGGCGGTGCTCGTCCATCTCGGCCTTGAGCTTGTTCTCCAGCGCCATCAGCTGCTTCTGGTGCTGGCGCCTCATGCGCTTGTACCCAGACATCTGCTCTCTCAGCTCCGAGTCCTGCTCGTGTTCTTGCATCTGCCGTGTAACCTAGATGTGTCAGGGCAAGGAGAGGGAGAAGACAAGAAGAGTTTTTCCTCCTAGTCCTTTGGAAACAGACCAGTTTCATCCAAGACCCAATGTCTGTCTCGAGTAAAAGCTGGCATTTGGCCTGGGTCAGAGGCAGCAGGAGCACTGGCTCTGTGGCCAAAGCACCCAGGATGAAACTCCAGCCCCCAGCTCCTCTCCCAGCCTCTGTTTGCACATCTGTAAAATGGCAGGTCTAGACCAGATGGCTGCAGATTGCTTCCAGTTTAGAACAACAGTCCTCTAGAATGGCATTCTATGGACGTCCGCCTTGGGTTTAGCACTAGTTATATCCTTTTACACTAGATGAGATAGAATATCCATTAAAGTTGGTCAGCACATGAGTTCAGTGAGCTGGCTAGCACCTCGGCTAACAAACACATAGGCAGAATATTAACAGGGCCAACTGCTTTGGAAAAATAACTGGAGGAAAAAAGAAATGGCCCAGATGAGAAAGAACAGACTGCTGGGAAACATGGCAGAAAGAGAAGTAAGAGTTGGGAGACCCCAGGCTAAACGTGTATCAACAATGTCTTGGGATGACAGTAAAACTTGAAATTCACACGAATAACCATGTGAGGCCTAGAGAACACTGAGGCCATTACCCTGCAATGCTTAGCGCTGATCAGACACTTTAGTACCAGTCAGGCGTTTACTGGGACATTACAGATTTGCATGGAACAAAAGATAAAGTTCCTGGATTTAATTTTGCTATTTCTATACCGATAGTAGGGAGAGTATAAGAAGCACCCAACTAGAGGGCTGATAAGTGTGTAAGGATCTAACATCTATGCACTGATCTCTCTATCCAGGAGTGGGGAGAAAAGCAATGGTAACATGGCAGGATTTGGGTCCCCAGACTTAGATTATGTCTCAGACAGTTTAGATAAACTCTCAACATAAGGCAAAAAATTCCTTGGATTTAAGGTAGTGTACAAATAGTGCTGGGTGCCCAGGGGGTCTGTGGGAAATAAATGTTACCAATGGCCTTCTTAAAGAATGTATTTTTTGGGTGAAATTTTTTGTTTGTTTGCTTTTTGTTTTTGCTTTTAGGCAATTGGGGTTAAGTGACTTGCCCAGGGTCACACAGCTAGTAAGTGTCAAGTGTTTGGTCTGAGGTCGAATCTGAACTCAGGTCCTCCTGACTTCAGGGCCAGTGCTCCACCTAGCTGCCCCCTCGGTGAAATTTTAGAACAGGAATGCCTTCTTGTTTCCCGAATGGGAAAGTATGAGTTTACCACAAAATTAATGAAAGCTATAAACAAAATTCCAAAGTTTAGTATGCTTAAAAAATGAACAAACAAACACATGCATAGAATCTATAGTTTTTTGGCATAAGATAGACAAGGAAACATTATTTTGTGCTTTATTTGATTTGGCTGAAATTTATGATTTGGACTCAACTTTATAAAAATCTAAAATACTCAAACACAGTGGAAGGTTACATGACATCTTTATAAAGGAACTCACTTAGTCTTATACTATCCTTATAAAGTACAAAGAAATATGTATTTTAATGTTCATTTGGGGAAACAGTAGATTAAAGACAGAGGCACAGAAGGTACAGAACAAACTGTAATGTCCCCTATTTCCTAAACATGCTCCAGTCTTTTCTACCTAGACCTTCACTTCTAGACCCGCCTCACTGCCCAGGTCCATTTCAGATGCCCCCTTCTTCATGAAGCTTTCCTTTGCCTCTTAATCTCTTAGAACTACAGCAGCACTTGATACCCTTCTTATGGTGACTTTAGTCTACTTTGTATTAATTACATGATGCTACCCTTATGCTTGGATCACAAGCTTCCTGAGGCTGGGTCTTACTCAGAGGTGTCACAGACCCCTGAGGAAGATTCTGGAACCAGATTAAAATCTAATTGGAAAATATGTAATAAAATATGTAAAAATACAATATAATACAGATAATATTACTATGTGGTTTTCTAAGTTGTTACGCGGTTTAGTGGCCCCATTTCTATTTGAGTTTGACATCACTAGATTTACTAAACTTTGCATCCTGTATATAACAACTGAATAAAGTGCCAAGTACTTAGTAGGCACTGTTGAACTGTTGAAGAAATGAATTTATACTCATGTTTGGGGATATACCTACACACGCCTGAGTCTGAAGTAAGATGTACATATGTTTAAAATCTTAGAACCCAAGAAAGAACATACCAGTGATGCTGTGCGGATAGTAGCAAAGTGTTCTCGATTACGGTAATGTGACTTTTGGCGGGACACCTGTTGGGGTGGAGATTGTGGTTCCGATGCCCTTGTTCTTGGATCTGCCTCTTCTCTGTAATTTTCTTCCTCCTGATAAGTGAGGATGACACCAAGAGTACAGCAGGTAAACATATACATATGTACATAATTCCATTGCACCTTTGAGGAAAACAAAAGCTTGGAGTTTGACTCCATCAAACACAACTTAGATCAATGAATTACTTAAATAAGTACTTGTTAACAAAAACACAGATGCAAGCCTAAAAACTAAGAATCTCTTGTATTTCATCTACAATCAACTTAAAAACCAAAGAAACTTCCCTGAACACACAATATAGGAAGTAGACTCAGGATATGCTTAAATACTTAATGGCTACACTCACATCCTTCCCACCATGTGGGAAGCAGGGTCACTTTTAGTACACCCAGACTGTCAATAGTCAGAGCAATATGCAGTCAGTCTATTCTTTACACTGTGAATCTGTGAGTCACGATGAAGTAAATAGTAACTCAGGGTGCTGTCATGCTACTCAAATGCCTTCAAAAGGCACCTCTTCATTTCACGTAGGATAATGACACACGTAAGCCACTCTCTTCACCAACAGAAACACGACTGATTTGCCACATATGCCAGGACTCTGTTGTCTCAGTAGCAACATGGCTGTTACACAACTTCCCTCTCTCCAAGAAAAATTTACAGAACAGTTTCAAACAATGAAATGTTCACCAAGTGTTGACTCTTTCAAAAGAATGAGTTGGGATTCTTAACCAGAAACATTTTAGTAGGGAGGGAATAAAATCTTTCATTGCTGTAGTCCACCAGCGTCAAAAGAGGTGAAAAGAGAGGTATGATAAAGCTTAATTTTGCCCTGGAAACTAAGAGCCTTTGCTGAAACACATCACTATAAGTAACATTACACAGAAGTAGTGCCCAAAAGTGTTTTTAAAATTTAACCACCTTCTAAGTTCTCTTTAGGGAACGTAGAGATAGAAAAGACTTTGCAAGCAGACATGTCCTTGATATCTAGCTGGCTTCCCCAGAGACTCTGGGGAATTTCCCTCTTGTTTTAGCTATCTCACTCTCACTTTCAGTAGCAGAGCTAATTCCCTCTTTGTGTTCTAATATTTCTGATTTCTATTTATCATTTAAGTGGATTTACTTTAAAAAAATAAGATAAAATAGAATTTAACCAATGCAAAGTGAAACTTAACTTCCAACAGATTTAATTAGTGCCACAAATTCTCATCTCTGTGTAAAGCAACCCTTTTTTCAAATTCAGTTTACCAAGTAGGAAGTTAATTTCATCCATTTCCACATCTGAAGCAAGTTAAATGAAGGGCTGCCAATCACTGCCTAAAAAGTATTGGAAATCTCGCCACTTGTACATGATTTACATAAACTAAGCCCCTACCACAACCACTTTTTATTATAGTCTTTTTGAAACACATATACTCACAGGTTTTAAATGGATGACAGAGCTATTGGACATCACCGTATGGTCCCCCTCCATCATATCTAGTTCACTTTTGTCATCTGAGGCATCTGGAAGACTATTAACACTACTGCTTTGGCTACTGGCACTGATAGACATACTGGGAATGGACTGATTACTTCCAACACTATTCACTGTTCCTGTTCGGCCAACACCATGATCTTGCTCCTATGAGAGAATATTCAGTTAAAATCTTTACGTTACTAATGAACTATTGATCCCAAGTTGCCTAATTACCATGTTCTTTGGAAAGACCTATCAAAAGAAGTTTGCTTTGTTAAGAAATACTAAGACATTGGGGCAGCTAGGTTGCACAGTGGATAGAGTACCAGCCCTGAAGTGTGGAGGACCTGAGTTCAAATCTGGCCTCAGACACTTGACACTTTCTAGCTGTGTGACCCTGGGCAAGTCACTTAACCCCATTGCCTAGGAAAACAAAAACAAACAAACAAAAAAAAAAAGAAAAAGAAATACTAAGATTTGAAAACTTCCCAAATATCAGCTCTCTATTATTAAGAAAAATATCCATTTGTATGAAAAGGTTGGATTATTTTCAAGGTCTTGCATGAGGCTGGTCCTCAGACATCATCAACAACATGATCATCATCATCATCATCATCATCATCATCATCATCATCATCATCATCATCATCACTGCAACAGTAATAATTTACATTTAAAAGTCTGTGGCTTCCTTTTTTTTTTGGTATGTGCATTTCTTCTCTATTCATGTTTAACAATACCTTTACAATCTTTGCTCTTTATTCCATGTTTCCTAGCTGATAGCCCCTAGACTTTCCCCTCTCATAAATACTTTTAATATTTAAACTTTCCAATGCTAGTCCTTCACCCCAAATCCTCAGATTACCTATTCTTCCCTATTGGTACCATTTTCTGATTCTACAGGTATTCTATAGAAATTCAAAGTTACTGGCAGTTATTTAAAAATATATTACACCTTCCAACTTCACTCCTCAATTCCCCAGAATATTATATTATCTCCCAGAATAAGCAAGTCAGAAAAACAATACTGTAGCTAATTAAAGAGCCCATCACTTTTTAGGACCACTTTCCCCACAAAAAGGACTTAACAGCTTTGAGATCTTAATAAGGAATAAGATGGAGAAATAAAGATGCAAATTCAAAAGAAACGTGATGTCAGATAGTTAATCATATGCATTCTTTAATCCATGAGATTGTGAGTTCCTTGAGAACAGGCCCTGTTTTTTGTCTCTGTATCCTCAGAAGGTGGCATAGGGTCTGGCATAAATTACCAAATATTAGCTAAAAGAAGGCCTAGCAATCTTCAACTACAGGCCTGAGGGGGTCCTGTGTGCTCCATGCTATTAGAGCAAACAAACCTGGGAACTGTTCACAGTCTAATAGGGGACTGCCTACCACTAGGTCAGGAGGCCTCTTCCTCAGCAGTCCCAGCGACAAGAGGTTTTGAAAGCAGGCTGTAATGCTTTAAAGTTTTGCATTCTTAAGGAGAAAAATTCTGGGAAGAACCAAATTGGGGCATTTATTCTCCTTCTTTCCTCATACCTCTTCTTCCTCCTGTGCTTCTACAGCAGGCCCGTTATGTGCCTCCTGGAAGAGGAGTTTCTTCATTTTCCGATACTGCAGGTTGTCCAGCTCTCTTACTGCATCCTTGGTTCTCTGAATGAGGTCTATTAACACTGTTTCAGGGCGCTCACGAAGAACAAACATGTGCTGGGTTAAAGACATAGGGAAACAAGATGAAAAAAATTTTTTTTTAATATAAACAATTGTGATGGAATCTCATGACAAAGATTCTTAATATCCCAAAGTTCCTAATAATCTCAATAAAGATTCCTGATAAAAAGAACCATATAACACGAGAAGGTACATTCACTTTTTTTTTTAAACTTTGTAATAAACAAACTTCCCTGTTAGTGTTCCTTCTGAAATCTTTGTTTTCTTATCTGTGTTTATTTTTTAAAAGAAGTTTTTATTCATGTCCTTCATTTTTTACATCATCAGTTTCCTTCAGTATCCTTTTCTCTTTTCGTTTTAAGAGAACCATCCCATAGAACATGTATTTTTTTTAAGATAAAAAAAGTGGAAAAAAACCAGCCCAATTTACCAATACACTGTAAAATTTAAAAATATGTACAATATGTAATGCTTGTGGACCTCCCACTTCTGGAAATGGGTGAGGTGGGAGTGTCTTCTCATATTTCTTCTTTCAACGTATGCTTGTTTTTTTATAATTTTGCAACGTTTACTTTAATTTTTTATGGTTGCTCTTTCTGTTGATACGGTTGTCATCACTGTGTCTAATGCCTTCCTGGCTCTGCTTCCTTCATTCTGCATCAGGTTATGTAGCTCTTTCAAAGCTTTTCTGTATTTATCCCATCCATTCTTAGAGCATAGTCATATTCTACACATTCACGTACCACAACATGTCAAGCCATTCCCTAATCAATGGATATCTACTGTTTCCAATTCTTTGCTATCACAAAAAATCCTACTACAAATATTTTGTTGTATATAGAGAATATCTTCTTATCAGTAGTCTCATTAGGGTATAAACCTAGTTTTGGAATAGCTGGGTTGAAGGGTATGGACATTTTAGTCACTTTATTTGCATAATTCCAAATTTCCAGGTGCTCACATCTCTGAACTAGTAGTACAGTCCAGTTGACTACTGAAAGGTAGCACATGCATTTTACAAATATCATGAACTTGGAGGCCTGAGTTTTTTGGTCCCTTGATTTCTACTCACATAGACACAGAGCATTTTAACAGCTCTATTAGTTTTAAAGTTACTTCTGAAAGTGGTTTGGATATTATGTTTCCAGAATGCTCCTCCTCCCTCTATTACATGTGAATAATAAAACACTGCCATGTATATAGCATTTTAAAAGCATCGAAGTGCCACTGATATATTCTCATTCAATCCTCACAATGGCCCTATATTGAAAATACTGGCTTCATGTTAACAGTCAGAGAAAAAAGAACTGATGCTCAGAAGTGAAGTGACTTGACCCAGGTCCCACAGCTGATGGGGAGAGATCAAGCTCCATCGGGGGAGGCAGAGGCAAAGGGCCCTCCCTCTTCTGATTATAAGCCCTCTTGCGGTTGCCAGAGTTACTTCCAATGAGTTCTTCTCCCATGCCCTTCAATGCAATACTGCTATAATTAGTTCAATTTCCAGACTCTCAAAGCTATTTTTCAGGTTTGAGATTTGGGACTAGAAGGGCTCTTAGAGTTCACTTAGTCCATTCCCATTATTTTACAGATGAGGAAACTCTAGAGAGGTTAAAAAAGCAAAAAAAGGTGTCCAAGGCAATACAGCTACTAGTTTTATTCAAATTGATAGACCACTAAAAACAAATGGGATCCACTTTAGAAATTTCACACAGTACTCTAAAAACTGATACTTAAATCTTACAGTAATTAAAATTCTAGAAAAGATGAAAAAATATCCCAATATCCCTTTAAGTATCACAGATAAAAAAGATGACCATCAAATCCTTTCCAATACTATTGACTCAACATGTTTTAAGCCACCACCACTTACAGTTAACGGAAGGTAGATATACAAGTAGCACAGAAGGAGAAAGGGGGAAAATATTAACAAAATCACTTTGCACTATGTTTGTAATATACAATATCAAGAGAAGGATGGACCATTCTCTCTAGTTATTACTTTCCCCACTCTTTCATATTTAGCTGAAGGAGACCACTATAGAAGGTAGGTAGAAAAAATAAAAATCAGAGTAAAAGAAGCCATTCTTTCTTCTGGTGTTCTTTTGTTAGGATTGGTATCACATCAACACAAAGGCATCATTGTAAAGAAATAAAAATCAGGCTGCTGCTTTGGTTTATTGAATTATTCAAGAACATATTCTGTCTTTTCGTTGTTCAGTCATTCGGTTAAGTCTGACTCTTCGTGACCCCATGGACCATAGTGTGACAATACTGTCTATGGAGTTTTCTTGGCAAAGATACTGGAGTGGTTTGCCTTTTCCTTTTCCAGTGGAGTAAGGCAAACAAAGGTTAAGTGACTTGCCCAGGATCACACAGCTAGTGAGTGTCTGAGGCTGGATCTGAACTCGGGTCTTCCTGACTTCAAGCCCAATACTCTATCCACTGAGCCACCTAGGTGCCTCTATATTCAGTTTAGAAATTAAGTAATAATGTAAAATCAACTAATCAGCTCTATAAGAGTACCTCGTGTTGCTTAAGGAGAAGAACAGATGGGATTAAAGGGGGATAAAGAGAAAACAAAGAACTAGAAAATAAGAGGATACCCACTAAATGGGGACTGCTGAATGACCCACGGTGTATGAGTGAGATAGATTATTGCTGCTCTGTAAGAAAGGACGAAAGAGAATCTTGGCACGTAGAAACTGATGCAGAGTGAAGTGGGTAGAACCAGGAGAACAACTTGTACAGTGAAACAACATGGGAAAGAAAATCAGCTCTGAAAGCTCTGGCCAAAACAATGACCAAAGGGCCAATGAGAAAGCAGCACAGGCTGGCTCTGTGTCAGGGTGGAAATGGCCAGAGATTGATCCGTCTAAGGCAGGGACTGGTTTGGGTTGCCTCTGCTTACTTGTTACAAGAGTTTTAGTTTTGCTTTTTAACTGCAAGTGAAGAGAGGATGGCAACAGTAACACACAAATTTAAAAAAAAAAAAAGGTACAGAAGGAAGCCTGGACAAGCAGGGCAGTTTTGAAAGCAATGGGTTGAATTTATTAGATGCTTTTTTAAAGACAAGAGGTGGTTTCACGTACAATCTTCATCTTGTATTTTTCTTAACTGGTAAGAATTATTACCATTTGAGAAGATGAGAAAACTAACCTTGAGAAGTTCATCTGATGTAGGCCGATCTTGAGGAATTTTCTGGAGACAAGAATCTACGAAGTTGCGAAAATAATCAGACCTGTTTCAAGGGAAAAAAAAAACAAACAAACAACAACAATACAATTTTTGACCATGATGCTAACTTTAACATAATTTCCATTAACCAAGATACTAACATGTAGGAGAAGAAAGGGCTACATATGCAGGCATCAAAACAGGGAAGACCCTCCTTTGAGAAGATGTAGTCAATTGTTCACAATCAGAATTAAGAATGCAAACCTACCTACTTGGAATCTTCTCTAGTTTTCTAGGGAGCACATGGGATGGGTAAACAATGACTTGGGAACATTGTCATTTGCTGGCCCCCATTTTAATGAAATTGCACGATCCTTAGAATACATTTGCATGACCTGGCAACTGTCTATAATCATCAAGTATATTTTTTTCTGATTCTTTCTCCTCCCACCTTTTTGTCCCTCTCATAGTTTCTAAAAGCCTCATTAGTCTAAGCAACATGTCATATATCTTAGGAAGAGTATTCTTCTGAAGTTCCTAAACATTGTGATACTGGTAAATATTACAAAACTTGCATTAAACTTAGAAAAAAGTCATTAATATAAATTTTCAAGAGATTTGTTGGCCAACAGTAACACTATGCATACTCCCCAACACGCATCTTATCAGGTACTGTCTTCTGGTATGGCAGTTTATACTTCACAATTGTCCCATTCAACAGAGTGCGTGGCTTACTAATTATTTTATGTAGATTTGCAGTGACCCCTAAACTAGAAATTAAGTTCCTTATCAAAAGGGATCATACTCATGGTCATATAGCAGAGTGTGAGGAACAGGCATTCAATATGTATTTAATGATTTAACTGAATTGTCAAATTCTGCTTTTCTTTCACATCTCTACATAAAGAAGCCCAAAGAGATTCTATAAGCTATCTGAAAATCTCTTTGGTAGTGAAACCTGTGAATATATCTTAATTGTACGACCTTTAACAAAAGATACCTTTAGTTACACAGGATGCTTTTTTAAGGTCTCTATCTTAAAAAAATCCTCCACTCTAGTTCTCTTTTGATGCCTCACCACAGCATCGGAGGAATCATGGGCTCCTGAAAGCCACCACCAGTGGAGTACAAGTTAAGGCAGGTGCTGCTAGGCCAAAGAAGCCTCAAGGAGATTACCTACAGATGCATCTGTCTCGTTAGGAGCAGTCCTGAGCTCAGAGAGTCTAGTATCTATCAGAAGGCTGGCCACGAGTTAATGAATTACTTTCCCCATAGCATTTCGTGAAAACTATCTGACACAGAATGAAGGATTTGTGACCTGCTTTAGTGGGAAGAGGATGACTCAGATGGATGGAATCATAGATTCTTTTCAAGTATACATTAGTTTATACAAATATACACATACAAGATATGCTGGACTTTGATTGATGACCTGGTCACTTCCCTGGAACTCAGTTTTATAATCAGTAAAATGGGGACTGGGCTAGATGACCATTCTCTCTAACACATACAAGTACATTTGAGGCGTTCTTTTTCTGTCAAAAATTTCCAATACTAATGAAGTGTTTGCTTACTAAAACGGTCAAACTGTTCTTCTCTACAAGTGAACATAATTATATAAAATCCAAGAATCTAGGGGAATGAAGATCAGAGCGATATGAATATCCACGAATATCAGGATTTCAATTAGAGTGATCTGTTCTCTAGTTTTTCATTTGAACAGGTAACTATACATGTCAATTCAAGGGGCCCATCTTTTCAACAACCAAAACACTGCAATCCTTCATGTATATTTAATAGGCATTTCTCCAACTGCTTATACAAGCTGATTAAATCTTAGGCTTTCAGGTTTTCTCAGACATAGCTTTAAAATGTAGTTTCTATTCATTTTAATATTAATGATTCTTAAAACAGTCGAATTTCAAAATAATACTAAATATATTGTCATTTATGAAAGGGACATTCAACTTTTGATTTTAGTATATTCTATTTCTAAACCTTCTGTTTTGTAGATATGCTATGCAATACCACTTTCTAAAAGAGCAAGTGTAACTCAATAAAGGACACAGTATACCTGATGTAAAAGATCTTTATGTTATCCAACATACTTCATTCATGTGCCCAACACAGTGCTGGCCACAGAGGAGGTCATCAATGAATGTTTGTTGAACTAAACTGTTCTAACCACACATTTATCAGAAATACTCACCATTCATTAGATTGTAATGTAGGAGATTCATTCTGAGCTATATGATATAAGGCACTCATTGCGTTCATATTAAATAAAGGAGGCTTCCTTTCCGCTGAACAGAAAAGAAAATTTTCATGAGAAAATGAATACAGCACAGCGACTCAGAACCAGCAGTATGACATGCATTCATTACAAAAACCTCCTAACCACGACTCACACTAAGTTCCAATCTTAAGTGATAATTCTATTGGTGAACTTAGTTGAGATTCCATAGCTTTAAAATTTATAGTAACTACATAAAGTGTTTATGATATGAGCTACTAGAGCCATATGCCACCTGAGGATGGACATGAGGAACTAATTCCTTATGACTTTGACTTTATGGTTCTCAATTAGTCTTTTCCTCAGTCTGCAATATTCTTAATAAAACCAACATGATTTCCTACATGGAAAGTAAAATCAAATTGGAATATTAGAGCTAAAGGCTTTTGGAGAAAATTTATAGGGTACGATACAGAAGACTGACATTTACTGAAAAAAAATTTGACAATCTTGGAAGCTATTCATATTGAAAAAGAATAGCAGTTAAAAATGTGAATAGGTTTAAGTTTTAGGTTTTTTGTGGCTGTGGTATTTTGCAGCACGATGAAAACGTGTTTTTCTAGGACTGTGTTTCAACTGGTAAAAAAATTACTTCCTGTATTCTTGTTGCTAATGCAGATTGTTTTAAAAAGCACCTATTTGTTTGGTGAATGAGTTTAGAACATAATAAACAACTTTTCTACCTCTGTAATCCTCAGAGTGGCTCATGGTGCAGTAGCTGCAAAGTAGATGCTAAATGTTGATTGAGAATGACAAATTAATAGTAGCAATAGTAACTAAAAGAGCATATTTAGAAATATTTGCTCCTTGTCCTGGGAGTTGTGGAAGACCTGGAACACTCCTATCCCAGGATAAAACATATTTATAAATATTTCTCTTTCCCATGAAACAGTCTCATCCAAAGGAAAACTAGGGTGAGATAAGGAAGGAAGCCCTTGGGGTCAGCACAAGAGAGGGAAGAAAAGCAGAACATGATGTGGCACTTCTGTGCTCCAATACCCAGGTGAGTCCAGAACCTCACTGTCAAATACTAAAATTCTATTTCTCTCTCAGCTATAACTCTATTTGGAAAGACCAAAAGATCTTAAAAAAAAAGGTCTTCATTCATCACATTCTGAAGCTAATTCAGGGCAACAGGGAGGACTCCTAAACCAGCTTATTAGGGATAACATCCAATCTCAATTTTCCTGGGGCAAATATAAGGAAATACCAATTGGCTTTGATCTCTTATGATGCCACAATAGCCAAGACTGTATTTATTCAGTTACCAAAACCCAGGAAAGGCCCCAGAAGATTTAGATACATCCCTTTAGGCTACTGTACCAAGGAAAAAGAGTTCACTTTCATGATAAATGACTATTTTAACCTAGAAATGGGAATCAGATATATTCCACAAGATCATGTCCAACTTCAACTGACAATTAACCAGCACTCCACCAGGCCTTTTCCAATGAGTTACAGCCAGGTTAAAAAACAGATCCCTTGATCTCACACTTCATAAAGAAAAATTCAGCATGGAATAAAAATGAAGCATATATGTTGGAGTAGGAGGATAAGGTGAGGGTACTTGGGCACCATCAGCTAAATGCTTTCCTAGGGTACCGGGTAAGCCAATCCAAATTCTCTTTGAGAGTACTACAACAGCCACACACTTCCTAAAGCTGTTTTACTGCTAATATAAACCACATTATTATAAGTATAATCTATTTAATCCATGGCCTAGAATATTAAAGAACAATTTCATACAAAAACTAATTGAGTTCACATAAATGAACAGACTGGTAAGTAGATAACTATCCAATCAGAGTTTTGTTCAATTAATTCTGAGCCTTTTTCCTTAAAGATAATGGTGAATGGCACTGCAAAAACTTCATCAAATTGTTAATGTTTCTTGCTGGACAAACTGCAACATTTGTAATTCTGGGGAATGCACAGAAGCTGATGATGGATATTGGAGAGTGGGGCAGTCCAGGAGTCCCCTCTGAGAAAAACAAAAGATAAAAACTCTGACTATGAATGGAAGCCCACTTTAAGGACTGAGACACTGGGTGCCAAGACATCAATCTTCTAATGCTAAAACCAATCCATTTGTGAGATCTCTATTTCACCTATCCCTCAGTTTCCTTGTTTATTTATGACCCATTTCAGGGAGATGTTGTCAAGATTACTAAGAATTTGCTTTTGTCTCTCTGAAATAAAAATGAATGGGAATGACTCTTTCCATTATCAATCACTAATCTCAGTACCAATGCTAGAAATGCAAAAGAGTAGTCTTGTTGGTAGATGACTTTAGAAAAATCAATGCAAAATTACTTTTAACTATACAGTAATAAAGTTCTAATCACATCTATCCCCATGAGACAGTACACTAGATACAGATGTATAGCTTCTCGCTGAAACTAGGCCTGATCAGGACCAAGATCCCATCTGAACAAAGCCAACAGTAATGATTTTTTCAAATTAAGGCATTGTGACCTGTTCATGTCCTTGGTGTCTCTCTAAAACACTTCCAGCATACTTTTCCCAAGTACTTGTAAATATTCTTTTCATTTTAAATAAATTCTTATGGAGAAACTTCGTGAAATGAAAAACTCAACATTGGAAAGGCTGGGAGGTAGAGTTGGTGACACTGGGGGAATTAGAAGAGCCTTACTAATCTTACTCTTAAAAGAAAGGCTTGCTGTCTGTGGCATATCTGTGAGGAGCTAAGCTAGGACAACCTTGACAAGTACCAAGACTGGTGTAAAAGGCAGTGAGCAAATGGACACCTTAATTACCTGGTTCACCCCAGGCAACTAGGTGCCAACTATCATGGCATCCCATCAGAGGGTTTACCATACATATCAACTTACATGTGAGACAATTCTAGCACAGTTCTACCTACACATTAAATGCTGAATAAATATTTGTTGATTGCTCCTAAACACAGATATCATTAGTTTAGAAAGTTATTTTAGGTCCATTACATTAATTGACATGCCAAAGTATGAAACAGAGAACCAAAATGGGACTTCTGACAGAAACTTCATCAATTGCTCCCCTAAAGAAATTGCATAAAATACAGAAAGCTATATACAGGAGATAGAATTGAGGTTAAAACATCTGTTAAGTCAACCTATCATATATCAAAATAAAAATGTTGCTTACCTAACTCAATACATGTTATTCCAAGAGACCACACATCTACTTTGCCATCATATTGCCCTTCATCCATGGCTAAAATTACTTCTGGGGCCATCCTAAAATACAAAACATTAATTTTTATTGCTTAAAACTCTATAAATTTGTTAAAATATTCTATGTGAACTATATAACCTACATGTTAGAATGAATACTGTCTTAAACTTTAGGCCCAACTACTTAACAGCAGAAATATTATGATGGGCAAAGAATGTATAGGGGAAATAAGATAAATATAATCATCTCAGAACTTCATTTGGGGACACTATTAATGTTAAAACCAGTCTAATAATCATTCTCATTCTTTTTTCTGGATCTCAGGTATTAAAATTTGAAGATTCTAACTTGCACACCCCAGAAAATAACATATCTGAACCAGATAGTAAATATAGGGCAATCTATGCTGATCCCTCAATTTTTCCCTAGGTTCTGACTAGTGATATTTATCTTTTGTTTGGAGAAGCTTGAAAAAGAAAAGCAAATAAAAATGTGAATAACTTCCTCAGACGATCTTATGCTTCAAAAAAGGTAAAAAACCAAAATCATATAATACCAATAATAGAAAAGTAACGATGAAAAAATCTGACTTTTTCTTCAAAATTAAAAGGATACCAACTGCCCTACGACTGTGTACAAAGCTTTTATTAGGCCACAAGTAGCACGCACGTAGAAAAAAAAATTCTATAAGACTTTAATTCCTAGTCACTCAAAATAATGTCACTATCCATGGGTATAACTGATAATATTTTAGCTCCAGTATTACATGAAGAAGTACATTCCCATGTATTTATTTGGTTTCCTGAACTGGACTCTATGGCAGAGACTGCCTGGTACCTGCTTGAAATCTAGATACTCTAACCCCATAGCCCTGAGCCCAGTGTAGAGAACTCATAGTGCCCATTCAAATGAGAAGGCAATGTGGTGTAGTTAAAACAGATCTCAGGAGAGACTTGGGTTCAAATCTTGCCTCTGATACACAGAAGGCATCTGACCAAGATTAAATCACTTAACCTCTCTTTTATCTTAGTTTACCTATAGAATGACAAGAATTATACTTGCAACACTTACCTCTCGGGTTTGGGAATGAGGGTCAAATGAAATTAAGAAAGTAGAGTGCTATGGAAACTTTAAAGTGCTATATAAACATCAGTTATTATTATTAAATGCTTCACATAGGATTTAATACATAAATATCATTACTACAGCATGATGGAGTGATGACCATATGTTATTTTGCATAATTTTAAAAAACACTCCACAATACTCACAAAATACAACTCTAATACAGTCAATAAACATGAAGACAGATTATAGCGTAAGAACACGGGATCTAAAAATAACCCGCCCTGTTCAGCTAGTGTTTCCATCTCCTCCCTGAACAAACTTTGAGTCAAAGCAATTTACTGACCTGCTTCACACTTAATTTTCCTTCCTATCCCCAAAGTTTACCTGAAAGTGTCAAGTAAAACAATGAAGAAAGAAGCAGACCATCTGAGGGCTGAGAAGAGCATTGCTCTAACCCTGGATACCTGAGAGTGGACAGCATTCAGGTGTTCTGGGGCCAGCCCTTAAAAATGTAAGGATTTTCAATATGGTATACTTTGAGGAAAGATAAAAAATATTATCCATTTCCCTTAGGTGTTCTCAGGCATCTCTCATTACATACTCCCTTCCAAATGAAAATAATTCCAAACTGAATCAAGTTCAACTTGTCATACTAACCAGACACACTGACTAGCAGGTTAAAACCATCATTAATAGAAAAATATTCTTACCAATATGGTGTCCCCACAAAGGAATTGGCAGGAGATGCTATGGAAGCAGATCCAAAGTCAGCAAGTTTCACCTGGCCTGGCTCTGTCAGGAGGATATTTCCTGCTTTGATATCTCTGATTAAGGAACATAAGATAATTATATATCTTGCTTTTCTTAGACTGTGATAAGGATCAAATAAGAATTCTCCAAAGAAGGGAGAAAGAAATCAAAATAATTACGTTCCATGAAACATTCAGGGTACAGATTAAAACAAACAAACAAACAAAAAGGCTTCAGAATCAGAATTAGAAGAAAAAAAAAAGCAAGGGGGGAAAAGAGCTACAGATAATTACTTAATTGTAAGATAAAGATTTATATTTTGAGTTTCAGTTTATTTGTACAAATAATGGCATAAGAATAAGAATAAACTGAAGTAGGAGTTTAAAAAATGCATGCCCACAACTGCAAAAAACCTCTATGGAGAAAAGGTAAAACATTTTTTGTCCCTACAAGCCATCATCATATTACTTCCTAAATTCCAGACAGAAATTAAAACCTACTGATTTAACACTGCTCTGACTACCAAGTTACATTCCAATCTCCTTCTTTAGGAAGGCAGAATCCTATTGCAAATAAACTGTCCCTCCATGGGTAGTGTATTCTAATTAGATGGTACACACACTGGACTGTATAATGTACTCTATTCTAAAAATCAAACAATTATGAGGTCCCATGCACACAAACACCATTACTTAATAGATCCCAAGGATGCTCTCAAAAATCTTGAAAAAGAGTTAGCTTCCTTCCAAAGCTTTACAGGGAAATCATTTCTGCCTCCCAAAGTAATCTAAATAGTGGGGGAAATCTCCATAAATGGTTTCTGAATAAGGTTCTAATTAATTTTTTTTAATTTAATTTTCAAAGATCCAATTACCACACATTCAAAGGTAGTTAAATTGTTTATAGCAAGGAATAATGATGAGCAAATTTCTACCATATTAAGTTCCTAAGTCTCACACACTCAAGAAATCCCAACAGTTGCAAACAAAAACACAAGATGGAAATGAGGTAACTGTTGTGTTCGTGTTTTACTATACCAGTTTAAGTTCATCATTCTAAAACACAGTATTTCTATAAAAAACTGCAATTAAACTTAAAATTTTTAACTCTGTAAAACACTCAATTTGCTGTAACCAACAATAAATTCACTACAAGGGTGACTAAGCTATGGTAAATTGAGCAAACTAATCGTGTGTGTGTGTGTGTGTATGTGTGTGTGTGCATGCATGTGCATGACAGACAGAGAGGGAGGGAAAAGGAAGGGAACAGGAGAGAGGGAGAGATATGTAGTTGGTTCTCAAAACACTTACCTATGGATCATATTGTGAGAATGTAAGTAGGCCAATCCCTGGAGAGCACCATGTGTGATCGCTGCTATTTCCACTTCTTGTAATGGCTTTTTGTGAACTTAAAAGAATTTGTTGAAAATGAATAATTCACATTCTTTGATAGTACCCCCACCAAAAAAAAATTTAAAAAAAAAATGAAGTCTGAAAATGGTGGGGCAAGGGAGGGAGGTGAGAAAACCAAGCATTTCCAACATGACAAAGCGTAACCACACAAGCATATAAGTAGAGAATTACCAAGTTCAGTTTGTAAAACTGTAGCTCTTACTCGAATTTTTTACTTGCCAGAAAGTGCTAGGGTTCTTAAGAAATATAAGTACCAGCAAATATCCCCTCAAGCTCTGACCTCAAAGGAAAGACCTAGTTCTGCTACTGGTACAATGTGCTGAAAGAGGGTCTTCCAAGTGTAAGAGAAGCTAGCCCAACGGCAGGTAGGAAAGTAATGGCTCTAAATAGTACAATTTTATGGCACTAAAATATACCATTCTGTAAATCTAGAAAAAGAAAAGCTAAAGTTTCCTCTATTTTCCGTTATTTCTGTAGTTTTTATTTCACTAAATTAAAAATTCACTTTTGGGAAATCTACCAATGGAACTTTCCAATTTCATCACTTTAAGAATAAAAAGAAACTTACCTTCTAGTAAGTCTGAGGCTGATCCTAAACAATATTCCATTACAAGCTGCATGAAAATAATCATAAAAACATTGTAAGACCTCTTAAACTACATAAAAAGTAAAACAGGTTTATGCTGAAAATAAAAAAGGTAATACTCAAAGCAGCTGAATGGTTTAAGTTGTGAGTGAAGGCTTCAAGGCCAGTCAAAATTTACATAAAAAATGAGATATTTACAATGGTGGGATGGCAGGGGTGGGGAGTATACGTCTCTTTAAGTTTGTCCAAGGTTTGCTGAATGTTTTTACATGTAGGAGAAACTCTTAGATGCACCAAGTACAGCCTCCTGATCCCATGGGCATGGCTTTTACAAAAGCGCAGAGAGTGCCATAGTTTGGACCAGTACTCTTCAATGAAGTCCAATAGCTCCTAATCAAACTAATTATAACATCATACAGCTGTCTATTTATAACACCGTTCCTCTGGAATAAACTATCCCTTCTGCTTTAAGTTTGTCTATTTTCAGTGGCCTTTTGCTACCATCCTGTTTTTCCAGGACACTCTACGATGAGGCCAGCAATGTTGTATGGGTTATAACTTGGACATTATTCAATGACACCCTCTATTCAAATGGCTTATAGATTCAAGGGATAGATGACAGGGTTGAGGCATGTGATTTCTGTTGTACAGGGAATTCTCAGGTAATGAATCCCTCTGCATAGAGCAGATATGTTCAACTCAAAACTCACTTCAGCATGGCCCTCAAATAACCAGATCAAAGTACAACTGGAAAGTGTTTAGCAAACTAAATAAGAAATACAACACAGATAATGTTAATTTGTAGTTTAATAAATCAATCTGCAGCTCACTGGGATCGTTTCTATTTGAGTTGGATACTGAGTAGTCCTGTGATTTGCCTAGTGCCATATACCTAGGATGTGACGGGGATAGGATTTGAGGCAAGGCTTTCCAGACACTGCATCACACTTCTTTTCTGCCACAGAACTTTTCAAATTCAGAATCTTGGTTTGGTTAACCTCCAACAGTGACTGACTGTGGCCAATCCAGAAAGCAAAAACCCCTTACAGTTCAAAGGTCAAACATTTCAATGGTAACAAGAGGGCAAAATTTACCAATACTAAGCTTTAGACATTACACTCAAGTTTTTCTGTAATAATAATAATGATAATAGCCAGCTTTTACACAGTGTTTTAAAGTTTGAAAAGCACTTCATAAATGCTATCTCATTTAATCCTCCCAACCATCCTGGAAGGTATGTGTCATGATTCCCATTTTACAGATGAGAAGTTGTTAAGTGATTTGCCCAGGGTCACAAAGTTAGTAAGTATTAAAGGCAGGATTCAAATTCAAGTCTTCCTGACATCAGCACCCATATACCACCTAGCTGCCTACACTCGTCCTGAAAAATGATACAGGCAAGAAACGACACTCAGCCAAAAGTTCTACTCAATGGTGACTGTCGACCAGATGACAAGTGCTTTCAACTCACTCACATTCACTTTCTGATTTAAATGGCATAAAACAAGAACGCATGAGCTGCACTGACCTGGGTCTGACAGAAAACAATGCAAACCTCTCTGCTTATGACTTAAGTGTCTTCCACTTTCTGGTTCCAAAGTCTCTTTCACAGCAGATCCCTGATTCCTCCTGCTCACCTACTCTCCACTCCAGCTACACTGAATGGCTCACTCTCCTCATAGAGGATGCGCCATCTCCTGTTTCTTTCTGCACCTTCTGCCAGGCCCCTGTAGAGCTGCACAACTCAGGAGTTGCCACCTTCCACAGGCACCTATCCTGATCCTCTTACACTCCCACCAAAATTACTCTGCACATATGGACATGTGTGATGCTGTATATAAGCTCCCTGAGGGCAGAGACCATTTCTCATTGTCTTTGTTTCCCTAGCACCAAGCACAGTATCTGGCACATACCCGGCACTTAATAAATTCTTGTGGAATAGAACAGAATCATTTGAAAAACTCATTTCTAAGAAAGCAAGATAAAAACTTCTAATTTGTATATAAATTGAATTTGAATTTTTGAAAACTCTATAGAAATTGTGTTTCAGTTTGAAACATCCCAGAAATTCATCCCCTACTCCTCTGACATCTAAAGGTTCTGCATCTCCCTTTCTTAGAATGACTGAATTGTCAAGTGGCTCTGCTGAACAAACTCTCCATTCCGAATTAACCTAAACCCAGCCACCTAACAGGACAGGAGGCAGAGAGAACACTCACCCATGCCGTGTGCTCACGCAGATAGCAGCCTTTGTACTCTATGCTGTTGGGATGCTTTATTCTCTGTAGAAACTTGACTTCCTTAATAATGTCCTGCCATTTCTGTAAAAAAAGAATACACAGAAAGTGTCAATGGTCACTGTTTCAGAACATGTTAAAATGAAACAAAAACAATAAAACTTCCCTAGAAGGAATACTAGGGAGATAACTACATAACAATGTATTTTCTTCAGAGTTTGACACTTAGTTTTAAAATGTCCAACTAAAATTGGCCCCACAGAGAAAAACGCTTACTCTGTCTATAAAAGAAAGTCTTATAAGAGAGGAACGTAATTGATCAATTAGCAACTAGAATTTTGATTAAAATTTTATACATGCACTAAACACTGAAAGAAAATGACACACAAAAACCAATGCAGCGAAAATAAGAAGACAGGAAACTGGGAAACATTTTTTTTACAGTAAGCTTCTCCGATAAAGGCCTCATTTCTCAAATATATAAGGAACTGAGCCAAATTTATAAAAATAAGAGTCATTCCCCAATTGATAAAAGGTCAAAAAATATGAACAGGGAGTTTTCTGAAGAAATCAAATCTATAAACAGTCACATGAAAATATGCTCTATGTCACTAATTATTAAGGAAATGCAACTAAAACAACTCTGAGGCATTATCTCACACTTGTCAGATTGGCTAACACGACAGAAAAATAAAATGATAAATGCTGGTGGGAATATGGAAAAACTGGGACACTGATTCACTGTTGGTGGAGTCATAAACTGGTCCAAACCATTCTGGAGAACAATTTGGAACTATGCCCAAAGGGCTATAAAACTACTGTGTATACCCTCTTACCCAAGGTGTGTATCCCAAAGAGATCAAAGGAAAGGGAAAAGGACCTATTTGTATGAAAATATTTATAGCAGCTCTTTATATGGTTGCAAACAATCGGAAATTGAGGAGATGCCCATCAACTGGGGAATGGTTGAACAAGTTGTGGTATATGATTGTGATGGAATATTACTATACTATAAGAAATGGTGAGCAGGATGGCTTCTGAGAAACCAACTAAGACAAAACAATGTGAGCAGAACCAGGAACAAATTATACAGACAAATAGCAACATTGTACAAATGATTAAATGTGAAAAATTTAGCTACTCTGATCAAGATAATGATCTAAGACAATTTCAAAAGACTCATGATGAAAAATGCTATCCACCTGCAGAGAGAGATCTAATGAACTGAGTGAAGACTATAGTATACTTTTTTCACTTTATGTTTCTTGGGATTTTTTTGGGAAGGAAGGCCATCATGACTAATATGGAAATGTTTGGCATGACTTCACATGTATAACTGATATTATTACTTGCCTTCTCAAGGCCAGGGGGTAGATGGGAGGGAGAGAATTTGTAACTCGAATTATTTTTAGAAAATGAGTGTTAAAAATAAATAAAAATTTTTAGAAAGAAAAAAATGTCAGCATTTGGCATTTAGGTATTTTCCCCCCAATGACCAATCCAGTCCCTTAATTCACCACCATCTCATTTAAATAAATACTGCAAACTGTTTTTGTGGTGGCAAAGAACTGGCAATTGAGGGGATGCCCATCAACTGTGGAATGGATGAACAAGCTGTTGTAAATGTATCTGATGCAATACTATTGTTCTATAAGAAATGATGAGCAGGCAGATTTCAGAAAAACCTGGAAAGACTTATATGAACTGATGCTGAGTGAAATGAGTGGAACCAGGAGAACACCATACACAGCAATAGCAACACTGTGTGTGATAATTAACTATGACAGACTTAGCTCTTCTCAGGATTACAAGGATCTAAGACAATTCCAAAAGACTCGTGATAGAAAATGCTAACCACATCTAGAGAAAGAGCTATGAAGTCTGTAGATCAAAGCATATTATTTTCACTCTTTTTTTTTTCTTTCTCGTGTTTTTTCCTTTTTGTTCTGATTCTTTTTTCACAACATGACTAATGTGGAAATATGTTTAACATGATTATACATGTATAAACTATATCAAATTGCTTGCTGTCTTGGAGAGAGGGGAGGGAAGGAGGAAAATCTAGAACTCAAAATTTCACAAAAATGAATATTGAAAACTATCTTTACATGCAATTGGGAAAAAATAAAATACAAAAAAAATATACTACAACATATCAAAGTTTTTACATGTAAATGAAGTTATGCCTTCCATAATTTACAGGTTCCTAACATAATCTCACTGAAATGTTAATGAATCTTCAAGTATACAAGACAACTTTGTACAAATGGAGAAAAATTCAAGCCAGGTCTTCCTGATGTACTATGCCAAAAATTAAGATACCAAATTCAGGTAAACTTACTTTTAAGTAATTAAAACTTTAAAACCAAATGCTCTGCAAGGAAGACAATAGTCAGGAGAAGCTAATTTCCTTTGGCTAAGATTTGGGCGTAAGACATTAAAAGTAGATATTAAAATAGGAAATTAAAATTCACTTTTCAGAGCTAACTTCTACTAGCTATGACCACCAAACCTAGAGTCCATCTGTCTACACCTGAAACTGAGTGACCAGCATCTGCTTCAAGATCCTGATCCTTTTTTAGCATTCTACCTTATTTTAAGGACTTTACTGTCATTCATACTAACCCATGCCATCACCAAGATAGCTTACATCAGTAGGATTATGCAGCTAAAATTGTCTTCCTAATAATAATAACTAGTATTTTTATAGTGCTTTAAGGTTTATAGAGTCCTTTACAAATTATTATCTCATTTTATCCTAGTAACAACCCTAGGAGGTAAATGCTATTATTATTTCCACTTTACCAAGGAGGAAACTAAGGTAGACAGACTAAGTGACTTGTTCAGGGCCACACAGCTAGTGAGTCTCTGAGTTCAGGTTTTAACTCAGACCATCCTAACTCACTGTATCATGCTGATATTTAATGTAACCAAAAAAGAAGTCTCTATGTCCTTATTAACTCTAATAAGAAATGTTCTGTGAAGATGTCTCTACCCTACTTTGACTACTAAAGAAACTGTTCTGATATTCAGTCACTCGTTCTTTTCACAAAATTCAAAGGGTTACTAGAAACCAGATATAAACAGATTTAGTGTAAACAGATATTTTCATAGGCTATTTCAAGTTCTGTGCAATATATTACAGGATGTGAGTTCATCTGGCATCCAGATCAACCTGCTATTTAGTTGGGCAAACAGGGATGGGCAGATCTCTGCCTTCAGCAAGAGCAAAGACAGTTTCTAAGCCTCCCTACCACATACAATGTGGTATCTGAAACTAGCAGAGAGGCAGACCTAATTAAAAATGGATGCTATATAACCCAATGGAACTTATAAAACAACCCAGATTTGGGTGAACATTATTTTCTTAAAATGTTAAGGGGTTAAATATTCCACTAGCATATGGACTACGACTAGTGGATGGTTTTAGAATATCTATAGAAAAACCCAATGAATAGTCTCTCAGAATGACTAATGTGGAATCTATTGGATTATTTTTGGAAGATTCTTTGGGGTGATTGGATGCAGAGAAAGCCTGAGAAATCTGAGACATCTTGCTTAACCATGATCTTAAGAAACCTTCCTTTGCCTTGTCCCTCAGTTTTCTTTTGTAATCAAGAAAGAAAAAATTAGATTTCATATGGTGTGATAACATTTGAATAGCAACTTGGCTTAGGAAAATAAGATTTCTTACCATTCTTTGAAAGGAACTTTACAATCTGAATGTAAATAAAGTAACATATTGTAAATAAATCAGCAGCAGATCCAAATACTACCTCAAAAAGAATAGATTACTACTGAGGAGGCTGTTTTAGCTACAGTTCAGTATCATATTGTTTCAGTGTTATACCTATCAATCCACCAAAGGCTATGTTAAATCAATTGTGTATTTTTCTCCAGGGGTAACAGCAATCAAAACTTTTTAAAAAAACAATTTCTACATTGTCCATGCCCAAAAACTAATTTATCTCACTTTGCACTCTGATCCTTTCACCCCTCTATTGGAAGGTGGGTAGCTTGTTTCATATGAGTCTTCCTTCTGTAATCACAACTAGTCATTACACTGATCGGTTCATAAATCTTTCAAAAATTGTCTCACAGTATCGTTTTTGTTCTTCTGGTTCTGCTCACTTCATTCTACATCAGTTCATATAAGTCTTCCCAGGATTCTCAGAAATCATCCCCTTCATTATTTCTGACAGTGCAGTAGTCCTCTATCACATACATATAAAACTGTAACTTGTTCAGCCATTACCTAATAGTTGGTCACTCAGTTTCTAACTTTTTGCTACCACAACAAGAGCATTTTATGTTTCTCTTGACTCCTGTGTTTTAACTTCAAAGTTTCTATGCAGCTCTGGTCCTTTCATTTAGAATGCTTAAAATATTTTAATATTTCATTAAAGGTTCATACCCTGCCCCCAAACAATTATACTCAGTCTCAATGGGCAAGTCATTCTTGGCTCTATATTCTTAGCTTTCTGGAATACCCTATTTCAAGTTCTCTGCTCTTTCATGGTGATAGTTGCTAAATGATGTGTAATCCTAACTGTGGCTCCTTGGTACTTGAATTCTTTTGTTCCGGCTGCTTCTAGTATTTGTTCTTTGATTTGGAAGCTCTTTCCTGGGGATTTTCATTTGGGAGTTCCTTTTAGGAGATAATTAGTAGATTTTACTTTCACTTTGTCCACTAGTTCTAAGAGGTTTGAGCAGTTTTCCTTTATGCTTTCTTGAAATATGATATCTATCAGATTATCATTTTGGTCATGGCTATCAGTTTGATGATCCTTACATTTTCTCCCCTTCATTTATTTTCAAGGTCAGTTGCATTTGCTATGAGAAATTGTGCATTTTCTCCTTTTTTTTTAGTCCTTTGATTTTGTTTTATTGTTTCTTGTTTTATGAATCCATTAGTTTCTATTTTTCTATTCCAATTTTCAGTGAGTTTGTTGGTTGAGAAAGGTTTTTTCCCCCCTCTTGTACCAAACTATTCATTTCCTTTCCAATTTGTTCTTCCAAAGCTCTCAAATCTTTTCCGTTTTCCTCCCCTAGCATTCCCATTTTATTTATAAAAAAAATTTTAATTCTTTTTAACTCTTCATCTCTAATGTAAATTCTAATTAAATTTGTGCCGTATTTTTCTTTTAGGCTTTGCTTATAGATGTTTTAAAGTCATTCCCTTCTTCTGGGTTTGTATCTTGACCATCCCTGTCAACATAACAGCTTTTTATGGTGAGATTATTTTTTGTTTGCTCATTATTCCATCCTACCTCCTGACTTGATATCAGGGCTAGGTTCTGCTCCATTCTGAAGGGAATGGTCCTGCTACTGTTTTCTTAAGGATGCTGAGTGTTGTGTCATCCTAGGACCTCAGAGACAGCTCAGGCTGGGGACTTGTAAGCTTTCAGGGCTCCCAAAGTGGTTTGATCAATGGCTCACTGGTCTGAGCTCTGCAAGACCCTGACCTGGATTTGGGTCTAAGCAACAGGCCCCTGAACTTGCCCCCTTACACATTTCACAAGACAGCTGCTGAACTCAGTTGCTCTCAGCTACTTGGAAAGTTTTAGTGATTCAAAGGGAGAGAACTCTATGTCTCTCTCTGATCTGAGATTCCTGCCCTGGATACTTCTCTTCAGGCTCTAGACTGAAGCTGAGATCTCACTCCACTCTTCAGGGCAGGGCCACACAGTGGCTGCTTGTTTTAGAAGGTGTCCCCTGAAGGACTTATCTGTACAAAATTATTTATAGCAGCTCTTTTTGTGGTGGCAAAGAAATGGAAACTGAAGGAATGCTCATCAACTGGGGAATGGATGAACAAGTTGTGGTCTACAATCGGGATGGAATACATACGATTGTGCTATAAGAAATAACAGACAGGATAGTTTCTGAAAAATCTGGGAAAACTTACCCAGGGATGGGGAACCTGAGGCCTTGAGGCAACATGTGGCCCTCTGGCTCCCCAGGTGCAGCCCTCTGACTGAATCCTAACTTCTCAGAACAAATCCCATTCATAAAAGGATTTGTTCTGTAAAACCTGGACTTAGTCAAAAGGCTGCACCCAAGGACCTAGAAGACCATGTGTGGCCTTGAAGGCGCAGGTTCCCCACCCCTGACTGAACCAATGCAAAGTGAAATGAGCAGAACCAGGAAAACACTACACATAGTAACAGCAATACTGTAGTAATGATCAGATGTGAAAAACTTAGCTATTCCAATCAAGACAATGATCCAAGACAATTCCAAAGGACCCCAGTGAAAAAAACTATCTATCTTCAGCCAAGGAACTGATGAACTCTAATGCAGATTGAAGCATGCTTTTTAAAAACTTTATATTTATTGTTTTATTTTGCAATATGACTAACATGAAAATGTTTGGCATGACTTCACATGTATAATCTAAATAAAGAGGGGGGAAGGGTGGGAAGGGAGAGAATCTGGAACTCAAAATTTTAAAAAATGATTGTTAAAATTTTTTTTACATGTAATTAGGAAACATTTAGTGAAATTTAAAATATATAGATATAAATATATGTTAAAAGCTGTTCTCTGCTCAGTCTACTCTGGATATGTGACCTAGAGCTGTGCAGTAAGAGACAAAAAGCTGCTGGCTGATATCTTTTCCTGCACTGGACATAAGGACCTCATCTTGCCCTGGTGTAGAGCCTCTGACATCTTTCAGTCTCTGGAAGCTCTGTGCAGTGAGCTCTTGATCAGATCCCATCCACAGTGTCCACACTTCTCTTGTTTATCTCTTATGCTGACAGAAAATAACTGTGACTTTCTCTTGGATTTCCTGATCAGAACTCAGTCTAGAACATTTTCTAGATCTATTTGAAGTATTATTTGTTTGTTTGGGGGGGGGGGGGCGTTGGTTGTACTTCTTACTGCTATAATGACACTTTGGTTTTGCCTGTCTAGAAAGCAGATCTTTTAGTCTTATATCTAGCATGGATAGTTTTTACCAACCTATATTTTTAGCTGAGGGTAGAAAAGTACCAGGACTACAAAATGTGTGTGTATGTGAATAGAAATATAGATTCCTCTCCAGTTCAATCTAGTACTGAAGTATTATGAGCATTGAAACATAAGGACTCCTTCAGGAGAGCAATAATTCGTTTGTGCCAAAAGATGATTTGGTCAAAACTCTGGCACTTATGAAGTTAACTTTTATTTAACCAGAATAATTTTTGTATTTATTCTCTTCATGTCCATTCTGTACAATCTATGTATGTCTCTGTTGTTTCTTCCATTACAACATAAGCTGTCTGAAAGCAGAAATTATTTCCTTCTCTGTCCTCGTGTACTGGAAGGTAAGCAGTTGTGTAACTACAACCTGGAGCATGACAACTGTTTTCTAAAAGTAGATGACTTCAAATAATTAAAAAGTGAGAAACAAAACAATATTAGTATTTAAAGTATTCTCAGCATATTCTAAGTTGACTAGTCAAGCAAAAACTACACTTACCTATGTTGAAACAGACTCTAAAAAGAGAACCAGAAATTCATCAATAGCTTTGTCGAGAATCAGAATGGAAGCAATTTTTTCTTATAGGCCATATTCAGAATTTTAGTTTCTCAACACGTTAAACTCACATACTCAAGAAACTAAAGCTCAAATCTTCCTTGGATGACTAATTTGACACTCAAATCTTTTGGATTTACCAATCTTTTTCATTTACCAATGAAGATCACATCTTCAGTTTCAGATCTTTCACTGGGAAGCCTACAAATACTTGAAATTTCTTTTTGAAACAGCTTGTCACTTTATTTTCATCTGTATTGAAACTTACCATCGAAAAAAAAGCTACGTGTCATAATTTTGGTTTAGCTTTTTATCTCCCCCCCGGCAATTCTACATCCTTCCTTTTAAAATATATTATCTACAGTTTAACTACTCAAACCTCCAATTGCAGAAATGGTAAAACCAAAGTCAATCAAACCTAGGTTCTAACTAAAAATATGTTGACAGAAACATTCATATTCACTTTTGAAACTACATCCTATTCAACTTGGCCCAACTGTAACAAAAGCACAACTCAGAACAAAACATCATTAACAGTTCTATCTGCAATATGGGCTAGGTTGCACCACTCCCTTGGCTCTCTGTTTAAATCATGCATTACTTTTGAGAGGCAGCAGGGTACAGTAAGAAAAGTGCTAAGGTTAGAGTCTGAGGAACTGGATACAAATAGTAATTCTACATATTACTTAGATAATCCTGAGCTTCACTGTTTCTGGGCCTGTTTTCTCCCTAGTAAAATGAGGAGGTGGGAATAGACTACCTCAGAAGTCCCTCCCAGCTCCAAATCTATAAGGCTTCAAGTATAAGAAATCAAGGGACATTCTATAACTGTTAGTCAATTAATTGACCTGGCCTGTTTGTTCTAAAGTTCACAAAGTATTATAAATATGCATATACAACTTGAGGAAAAAGACAGAAGCTATCATAAACTGTTTCATTCTTGGGAACAGATTAATTATAGTCCATAGTAATTAAAACATTAAGGAGAGAAGTAGGTACAGAATATATTTTTATTAGTATAGTATTAGTAAATGAATTTGATGCTATAAAGCAGATATGAGGGAGGGGGAAAAAGAAAGACATACAAAAATTTAATCATGAAATTCAGAGAAGAGACTGGTATGGCAAATAGATGTATACATAGTTCGAAAGTTAACTGGGAGATACATATGAAACCTCTTCTCAATCTTTCAATAGGCCTAAGACAACAAAATTTTATTAGTAAAACATCATATTGACATAGAATTCAACTCAATTATTCAGTGCTGGCATAAATGCAGAGTAAATGTTTTGTTTAAGTTAAAATCACTCCTTTAGGAAAAATCCACATTCTCAGAATTCCTCATATTGATTATTTCTTACTCTACCACAATACTGCATCAATTCATATACTATTTTAAAAAAAAAGGAATTTACCCATCTTACAGGCATCTATGTTGTCTACAATTCTTTGCTACCACAGAAAGGGCTGTTATGAATATCTTGGTATTGTTTTTTACCTATTTGGGGGTATATACCTGGGACCAGAATTGCTGGGCCACAACAATAGTTTAGATATGTTTCTTGCATAATTCCAAGTTGATATCCAGAACGTCTGGACTAATTCAAGAATCTACAAACCATGTATATGGTACCTGTCTTCCCATGGCTTTACAGAAAATGATTGCTTCTGTTTTCTTAATTCTACCAGTTTTCAGGATGTGATGGGATCTGCTTTTATTAAATACTACAGGTAAGCAAATTAAATACCATGTTCATTGTGATCATTTTTAACAAGTATCTATCCATAATAAGATTAAATACCTTATAAAAATATAAAATAAATTCTAGTGCTAAACCTTCACTTTTTAAAGATGAAAACTTTACCCATTTTTAGATTGAAGATAAATATTAATTTGTTTTTTCGCTTTGGGGTTTTATATAACCAAGATACTACTTAAGTAGTTGAAATGAATTTAATCAGCAATAGTCAGAATTTTAATGAATTGCTCTAGAATATACTCTTTTTAATTCAATCCAACCCAACAAACTTTGTTAAATGCCAACAGTATATACATGGCGTAGTATTAGGTGACTGGGAGACAAGATAAAAGTAAGACACAGTATTTACCCTAAAAGAGTGTACAACATTGAGGATAATGGAGTGGGGACCAGGGTAAGAGATTTACACAAATAACAAGGCAGAATGAAGAAAGTTCATGCAGACAAAATGCTGCAAAAAATCTCAGAAGGGTGTGATAACTTTCACTTAGGAGAATCAGGAAGTGACATCTGAATGAAAAGGTAGAGAATGGGAATGAGGTGGCTGGGGAAGGGGGGAGTGAGGTAAAGGGGAAGGTCAATACCAGGCACAGGGGATGGTATAAGGCAGAAAGAAGCACAGGCAGAGAACAAAGGACGTTGAGTAAACAGTTTAATTTGACTGGAAAGTGCAGTACAAGAAAGTACAAGCAATGAGAAGGGGAGACTGGAAAGATAGGACACTACACTGTGGAGGGTGGTGAAAGACAGGTTATGAATTATTTTATTTTATAATATTTATTAGGCAATTGGAAGTCATGGAAGGGTTCTGAGTAGGAGTGGCCTAAATAATGCCTTTGAAAAGTCACAAAGACAGTAACATAAAAGACTGAAGAAAGTAAAGACTAAAGACAGGAAGACCAGTTAGAAGGCTGATACAAAAATCCAGCTTAAGAAAATAGGAGGGGGTCTGAAATAGGGAGGCTACAGTGGAAGCAGAAAGGATGAACCTAAGACATAATACAGAGGATCAAGCAACTAACTAGATATTTAAGGTGACAATGTGTCAAAGATTACTTTGAAGTTTCAGGTCAGGTCAAATGGATGAATTGGTAGTAGTGGCATTAAAAATTGGGGAAGAGATAGAGTTTTTGTTTTGTTTTGGGGGTCAACCATGAGTTCAATTTTAGAAATGACCAGTTTGAGGTGAGCAACAAATCTTGGTAAAGCCATATCTATTTGGCAGATAGAAATATAGGAATAGATCTCTGGGGAGAGGTCTATGGGAAAGAGAGATTTGGGAGTCATCTGAACAGAGGGTAAAAATTAAGCCCTGGAAGTGAATGAGCTAAATTCAAATTAGCATTTAATTAGGTATTTAGAATGTACAAGGCTGGGGATAGTAGGAGAGAGGGGAGAGAGAAAGAGGGGATAAATCTCCAATAGATAAATAGTCAAAGGATAGGAACAGTGTGTAAAAAAAGAAATGCAATCAAAGGCTATATGAAAATATGCTCCAAATCATGAATATAAAGAGAAATGCAAATCAAAACAAATCTGTGATTTCACTTCTTGCCCAGCAAGTTGATAAAAGCAACAAAGTTGAAACAGTCCATGCTGGAGGGGATATGGTGAGACAGGAACACTAATGAACTGTTGGTGGGGCTGTGAATTGGTCCAACCATCTTGGAAAATAAAAGGAATTTTGTCAGAAAAGTGATGAACCTCTTTGGACCCTGTAACCCACCAATTCCACTACTTAGCATACATCCTCTATTAAATCAAAGAAAGAAGGGAAGGAACAATATATACCACTTTCTGTGGCAGTAAAAAACCCCAAATAAAGTGCGTTCCCACAGACTGGGAAAAGGCTGAATGAATTGTGGCAAATAAATGTAATGAAATATTATTATGTAACAAGAAATTACAAACATGAGGAATTCTGAGAAACATGAACTGATCAAGACTGAAATAAGAAATATACACATACACACAAAGACAACAAAAATGTAAATGAAAAGAATAATAAAAAGCCAAACTCTGAACAGAAGACAGAATAAAGAAAGACACAGAGAGAGACAGAGATCTCAGACACAGTCATGAGGTAAAAAAATTACAATTGAAAGAGACATTACAGGCCAATCAAGTTCAACTCCCTCACCTTCATGGATGAGAATACAGAAGCCCAAGGAAACGCAGTGACTTGCCCAAGCTCACACAGGTAGCAAGTGGTCAAGACAGGATTCAAGTTGGGGTTCTTTTAACTCCAAATCCAGTGTTTTACCCACTGGACCACGTTGTCAGCCTTACTGGGTTTTGCTTAACTATTTTTCTTTTTACAAAGGAAGATTTGATTGATGGGTGGTAAGATGAGGCTTGCCTAAAACTAAAACTGCGGTATAAAAGTAAAGATATCAATGAAATTTATTTTACTATTTTTTTAAGAGACGTAAGAGGGCAAGGGCAAAGCCTTCAAAGACAACTTTGTCAAGAGCAGGAAGAAGATGAGAAGCCAAAGAAGAAAAAAAGAGCTACGCAGAGAAATACATTTGTGCCATGTCACGGAAGTCAAAGGAGGCTAGAATATCAAGGAGTGGTTAGTTCATAGGGTCAAATGGGCTATAAGGAAGTAATTAACAATGTCAGGGAGAATAGTTTCAGTAGAGCAGTGGTGGAAAGAGAAGTCAGAGTGAAAGGGTTTGAAGGAGTCAGTGGGTTTTAAATTAAGGAAATGGAGGCAGATTGCCCATTTGCCTTCATTAATTTTTTTTGGTCTTCATTAATTTTGAAATGTGTTTGTCTTACTACCAAGTAACTAAGATAGCAACTATTTGCCCATTTTTAACGTTACAATAAGAGCTTACTTATCAGGCCGCCTTCCTTCTATCAATGGGGATTGTCTATGACTATACACAGTGTTCCACTGGCAGTACAGTGAGTGACTATTCACGTGGGTGACCCTAAGGTAACCTCACAGTACTAGCTGAGCCATCAAGAAAAACAGGAAATTCAAAAGATATTCTAGGTCAGTGTGCTTATAGGATCATTAAATCACAGTGAGGGCTGAGAGGGGCCGTGGAGGTCACCTAGTGCAACTCTCTTTGTCAGAGGAGGAAACTCAGGCCCATAGAGGTTGAGTAACTTAACCCAAACCATACAAAGCTGCAGAGCTGAAAGCACAGACTGCACCCTAACCCCAAATTCAGGGTTCTTTTCATTACGTTATCAGGTTATTCTGCAGTATTCCAGCCTTTGAAAACTAGGTTAAGCAAATTATGTGAGCATCCCCAGGATATCCCTTCCTGATCAATCCCTTGTCAGAGTTTAGCATAAATATAAATTCACATACCTCATTGGACTGCTTTCCACTGTAAGACATCTTCTTGATGGCCACCACTTCATTGGTGCGCACATCCCGTGCCTGCAACATCATAAAGAAAAGGGTTTTACTATGCCATTTCATACATTTTTCCAAACAATGGAATCTGTGAAAGCACTATAAATTAACTACAAACAGTGGTCCTTCCCTAGTCCCTGTCCTGTTTCCAAGGTTCCAAACATCCAATGTGCCTACTATGCCAACCCACCCACTCTCCCCTACTGCACAAGATGATGTAGTTTTATTTTGAGGCTTTTGAAAAACTGAAGGAAGGTGGGGGGGGGGGGTGAGTGGGTGAGTCAGTCGGTCAGTGTGGCTGCTACAATAACTGAATCTATTTTGTTCATTGAAAGACTAGTCAGGAAGAGAGAAAGTTGAATAAAAGTATCTCCTCAATATATTCTACCAGTAAAGACTTCCATGAACTAATGACGAGTGAAGGGAGTGGAACCAGAAGAACACTGTACAAAGTAACAGCAACACCGTGCAATGATCAACTCTGAGAGACTTAGCTCTTCTCAGCAATACAATGCTTGAAGACAATTCCAAAAGACTTGTGATGGAAGAAGCTGTTCCCATCCAGAAAAAGAACGATGGAGTCTGAATGCAGATCCAAGCATACTATTTTCATTTTTGTTTTTTTCTTTCTCATGGTTTTCCCTTTTGTTCTGATTTTTCTTTCATAACATGACTAATGTGGAAATATGATCAATACGTTTATGCATATATGACCTATATCAGACTGCTTGCGGTGTTGGGGGGAGGGAGAAAAATTTGGAATTCAAAATCTGTGAATGTTGAAAATTATCTTTACATGTAATTGGAAAAAAAATACTATTAAGTGGGGGGGGGAACATTCTACCAGTTAGAAATTCATAAGGATTTATGAACTTTCTAGCATGTAGTCTCTATAGTTCAGCCCAGTGTGTACCACTATACAATTCTAGTGGGGGAAGGGAGAGAAGAGTGAGGAAAAAATACAAGTGAAGAGAGGGTTATACCTACTTTTCCTTTCCGCCTCTCTTACTGGTAGGTATCTTAGGGACTCCTAAAACCTTTCTCTCAGAAATGAGCATGTGCGGGTGGGATCACAGATACACTCTGTTTTCTCAAAAACCCCAATCCTGGACTTTAGGGGTAGTGAAGGAAAGACTAATTTCAACAATTTTAAAAGATCCTTTTGACAATAGAGAGCATACCTGCTATACCAATAGCAAGCAGGAAACCCCTGAGAGATCCAAGAGAGACAGACCTCGAGGAAGGGATAAATCATAAGGGGAGATGGAAGAAGGGGCACACACTAACTAAAGAAGAACACAAGTAAACTGTAGTGATTACGAGGCAAGCCCAAGATGGCATTCCACACAATTACAGTATGAGGTTTCTAGGGACATGTACAGTATTGTCAACGTGTGCTTCTTTTTCATGTTTTAACCCCTCATCCCCTGGCAGCACTCAACAATGACCCAACATAATTGCTAAATATAAGGTAGGTTCTGAGTTTAAAAGCATTCTGCTCAAGACAGCTCCGCTGATTTCTCCCTGGGTGGCAAAAATTCTCCCTATTTTATCTTTTCCTTTCCTCTCCAAATAAAAGGCCAAAACAAATAAAAATGAAATAAAATTTTATTAGTTCAAATCAAGTGGGGAAAAGGCCAATCTGTATTCAAGTCTAAATTATGAATGTGTATTTAAATTAAGAAATGTATTCTAAATATAATAAGGCTGAAACAAATCTTCCAAATATAGCGCAATCTCCAATTTATGAAAGGACTGGGTTCCAAAAGTTCACTGGTTAGTTCCATTGAAAAAAACAGTGGTTGAGTTTTTAACCATAATGCAGTTGCTATACCATAGATTTGCCATAGAAAAAAATAATACTGATGATATACTTTAAATAAAATAGAGAAAACATAATTGAAAGTGGTATTTTTATTTATCTTTTAGTTACATGTTTGCATGGTTTTGTCTTTCTTTTTTTCAGAGCTTACCCCAGTGCCAGGCACATAATGGGAACTTAGTAAACGTTGGTTGTCTTGACATGATCTTAAATGCCACTGATTGAGGAAATGGAGGTTTTTAAAAATTTTTATTTATTTTTAGTCTTTAAAATTGTATTTATTTTTTAGCTTTCAGAATTCACTTTTATAGTATTTTGAGTTCTAAATTTTCTCCCCCTCCCTTCCCTTTCCAAGATGGCATGCAATTGACATAGACTACACATGTACAATCATATTAAACATATTTCCACAAGAAATGAAGGTTTAATTACAGAAGAGAGAGAGAGAGAGAGAGAGAGAGAGATATGAATGGAGACTTTTGTGGAGGTTCTAAGAGGGACTTCTGTTTAAGGCACGATAACAGCAATTTTTATTACCTCTAATTTGACTTCAAAACATGAAGCTTTCCTTTTTCCTTGATAAAAATGTATCACTAGAACTACTATTATGTTTATCAGTCATGATTAAGACCTTGAGATCTGAAGGGCTCACAAATGGAATAAGACAAATAGAATAAAGTAGAAGGAGATACAAGTGAGTTTTCTTAAAATGACTAGAACCAGACCATAAATACCAGATTACTGCAACATCGTTATTACATGCAAAAGGAAGCTTAGGCTCAGAGAGTAAAGTAACTAACCCAAAGTCACACAAATAGTTAACAGTAGCCTGCCTGAGCACAGAGCTCCTTCCAAACTATAACATCACCTCCTCTAGAAAAGGTGACTAGGGAGAATGCTGCATCCTGAGAGCTTGTTCAAAGTATAATTAAACTGTGAGTACTAAAGACAGAAAAAAATGGGAGGTAAGCAAACAAACCATTTAACCATTTGGAGAATCCAATTTCTAGATTAATCTCTAAATTTCTTTAAAGAATTTGCTATGAGACATGTGTAGACACATTCCAGACAGGACAAGAAAGGAGGTTGGACCTGGCTATGAGTTGACGCTGCTGGCCTCAGACAGCAGGGAAGGCCTTTGGGTTGGAAGCCATCACAGCAGTCAGGGGAAAGGCTGGCTCAGGAGATGGGAAGGCATCTGTTATTAGTGTGTATAATAAATATGCAAGTCAAGTATTCAAAGCTTGATGACTACCTACATATTGTGTGGCCTAGGATGCAGGTCCTTGGGGAAACTGCATTATGAATAAAATAAGAATGGTTTTTAATTCACATATTATTTGAATTCCAATGGTTCTGGAGACTAGTTAAATCTATATCTTTAAAAGTTTGGCATGGGGGCAGCTAGGTGGTGCAGTGGATAGAGCACCGGCCCTGAAGTCAGGAGGACCTGAGTTCAAATCCAGCCTCAGACCAAACACTTGACACATACTAGCTGTGTGACCTTGGGCAAGTCACTTAACCCCGATTGCCTCACAAAAAAAAAGAGAGAGAGAAAAAGTTTGGCATGAACAATATTATAAGGGGATAATTAGTTTGCTTTCTTGATAAACAATGCAAAGTATGCCTTGGTGGTGTGATTCCAATTAAATGGACATTCTTTCTCTAAAGAGTTCATCTATTACGTGCATCATCCCATCTCCTTCCAAGTTAAGTAACCAGGTGGCCGGATTATTCCTATGTTAAAGATGGAAAATCAGCAGCACAAAATGATCAAGTGACTTTTAGTACATTGTATTTGTATATACGTGACCGAAAGTCACACAAGACTTGTGACATTTGTCATTAGGTCACTTGATTCCTGGTTCAATGGTCTGACTACCCAATTATCTCACAGCCATCTACTATCAACCAGATTTAATGTCATATTTCTCAATCTGTTGATCTACAGAGGCAGTCTCCTCTGCTATATAAGACTCTAGGGTTCCGTTTCAAAGACATATTTTGATACTGTGTTCTTGATTATTCTGCCTTGTTGAAAACAGTTCTGTTTTACAAAGCAGCATTCATATCCCTTTGGAACACACTTCATTCAAAGGTGATCCTCTCTCCTAATTAAAAAAATAATAATAATAATGGGTTGGAGAAAAATTCCCGGTAGTTAGATATGTGGTGACAGACACAATGATCAAAAAACATCAGTAAGGCAAGAGGAAAGACTAAAAAGAAGCAATGTTTTAAAAGAGTGAATTCTTTAACAATGACTTAGAAATATATTATTTAAACTAACAATATGAATTTAAAAACAGGAGAAAGTGTTTAATTTTCATTGGCAGAAATGAAAAAACTTTTACATTATTATTAAATTCTATTAAGTAATGAGGTAGAAAGTCAACGTCAACTGTGTACACTACCACTGTTGTGACTGAAGTTAATTTGACGTACAAACATGCATACACATACACCAGCAAGCTATCAATAATACGGAAACCAGTATAAAATTATGTAACAAGCTCTAATTCTTTCATACAGTTGAATAAAAATTTTCAAAGCTTTTCATTCTACTAAATATCCAAGGCACAGGATTCGAGGCCTTAAAAGGGGAAAGTACTTCTCAAGATAAAACAGTTTCATACCCTCATTTTATGGATGAAGACATGGGCACCAAAAGGTAAGTGATTTGCCCATGTCACACAGACAGTAAAAACGGCAGAACTGAAAGTCAAACCCATGACTCAGAGGCTGCTGCCATTTTCACAAAACCACAATATTCTGGCAAAATAAATATTTCTGAAGCAGGCCACAAAGATTCCTAATCTCGCTAAGATTCAACTACTTCTAATTTATTGGGACTACAGGTCTCACTATTGCACCTGTACCTGAACTGTTATAGTTCATTTTTTTTAAACAACTGTGAACAATGCAGAACATACTTTCTACACTTTTAGACATTCTATCTTCCTGCTCTTAGAATTAAAGAGAAAACTAGCCACGATTCAAGTTGTTGCAAGAACTCTATCCATCAAGATTATCTAGCCTTATGATTTATTCAACAAAGGAGCAGTTCTAGAAGGATTTGAGCCTTTTCTCCTTCAAGCTACTAAAAGCAAGTCAGTACTTAATGTCAGAGCTCATCCCAGAGAGTTCAACCCTCTTGCACATATAAGAAAAGTGAAGTGACTTGCCCAAAGCTAGTGGCAAAGCTGGCATCCAAATGCAGATCTTCTAACTTACATTCTCCAAATAGCCACATCTTGCACAGAAATAACCATTTTCCTAATAACTGTTTCCCAAAACATTCCTCTTTTTTTTTTAAACACTGAAATGTAAATGTCCAGTAAAGTCCCCCTTTGTTGCCCCATTGGAGAATAGCAGTGAACCCTGTGTTCTCATACACTCTGCCAATGGAGCACAAGCTCTGCACAATTCTACCACACTGGAAAGATGTGGAGTATGGGCGTGGTGGGAATCTCGTATCAAACCACCAGTCTAGCTTAATCATGAGAGATTCATCACCAGGCTGGCTGTAGAGTAATGGATTTTTTTAGTCACAGACATAGGCTAGGCTTTGAAGGCATGTAAATTCCAGTTTCTATTTGTTTCCTCATTTTATAATCACAACTAGCTAGATTTGAATAAAGGAAAAAGCACAGTAATAAGTGCATACTGTATCCAAAGTACTACTAAGAGCTGGAGACACAAACTGGAACCTTCAGTTGCCAGTCATGAAGCGACAGATTTAAACAATTGGTGATACAGAAGGAACACCCATCTAAGGCTCACATCAGTAAAACTCAAATCTGAGAGGCTGAATTTATTTTATTAGGACTGCCATGAAAGCCACTTAAGACTTTTAGCTAGATATTAATTGAAAAGACGTTTTCAAAGTAATCTTTTCAAATGATAAACATTTATTGAGCACCGACCAGGAGCCTAGCACTTAGTCAAACTGCCCTATAGTACCTGCAAGGGCAAGGCAATCAATTCAATTCAACCCTTATTATCCTTGAATTTCAGGCCAGCGAGTCCAAACTTAACTCCATAGGCAAAAATTCAATTCAACAAATATATCATTGATAGGAAGTTACTGAAGACTCTGGATTACAGTAGTACCATGATTCAATCTGTGCATGAAGGTATATCTAGCAGCTGTGTGCAGGATAAAAGGAGATTAGAGACAGAACTAGAATAAAGCCATCAGAGCGTTGTCCCAGGGTGTTAACATGGAACAGATGAACTCTCGCCCACTTGTCCACTCCCCCACCTCCAAATTCCCTTGGGGCAACAGCTGCAACTCTAGTTTAAGCCTTCATCACTTCTTGCCTGGACTTTTGTAATAGTCTTCTACACTGTCTTCCTACCTCAAGAACTGATCCTCCACTATTCAGGATAATCCCCTATTCTGACCATGTCACTGCCTTCCAGGATCATCTATAAAGCTTCTCTGTTTGACATTTAAAGCCTTTTATAAACTGGCCCTTCCAGCCTACTATATTATTATATCCTCTATGGTTCATACACTATACAGTCCAGCCAAACTGTCCTGGTCCTCTTGCTTCATAGATATTACTCCATCTCTCCTCTCTGTACTAGTAAACTCAATGGCTGTCCTCCACATCTACTTGGACTTCACCTCTTAGAATCTCTGGTTTCTTTTCAATTTCAGCCCAAGTGAGCCTCCTATATCAGGCCACTCCTCATCCCACTCATTACTAATATTCTCACTTGACCCCAAATCACTTTGAATTCATTATATATACACTGGTCTATGCCTATGTTGTCTCTCCCAGGAGAGTGTTAGTTCCTTTGAAGGCAAAGACTGTTTCATTCTTATTTTTGTCTTTGTTATCATCAGGTATATCACCAGGCCAAGCAAAAAGTGGTAGCCTAACAAATAACTGCTGAACAACTCACTCAAGGTCATTCTGTTCACTGTCTTGGCAAACCTGTGTCCACAAAGAAACTACAAGACCAACAGGAAGGAGTACTCTGGTGTGATGGGGACACTACCTAAGATGTTTCAGGCTATGTACTGTATGGATGCTGTAGTAATTCACCATTCATTGAAAAATGGGTTCTACAGCACACAAGCAGAAAGGATGGGAAGCAGAACAAGAAGATGGTTTCAGAAGGATCTCTGATCCCAGCACAGACTTGCCATTTCTATTTAGGCTAAGTTTTTAAGTCAAGCCTTCACAAATGAGAAAATACATGTACTGACACGGTCATCCTTCTCTACTGTCTCAAATCATTATGTGTTAGGACATAGAACTATAAATGTACAGCTCTGTAAAGACATCCAACACATGAAAAAATTACCTTTTGTAAGACTTAATATATCCAAAGAATTAATCATAGGATTGCTTTCAATAGCAAACTCCCACAATGTTGGAAGGGATAATGTACAAAAATTGGCCTTATATAAGAAATTATATATGTTGTAAAACAAAATATAAGCATTAGGGCGCCCATTTTCCATCTGGACCTAATTCTACAAAAAGCTTAGGAGACGAATCAGTGGCTACTAATGCTATTTGGTTTAACCTGTTGGGATCTAGGTTGACTATTCCAGAGGAAAATGTGAGTGGGTAGATAGAATTTCCTTATTTCAAAAAAAATTCATACCAACATTCTATATCTTTAGAAAGAAAAATCTGGTGGGAAGAGGTCAACAGAATAGACTGATACAATCAGGCACATTTACTTCAATAACTCAAGAGGAATATGTAAACCAAAGCTGGAATAAGTAACACTTCCTTTATTAAGATTATCAATACAAAATATATTAGAGGTAACCTTAATAATCATTTTCTTAGCCCACTGGTCTGCTATAGTTGGTTTTTAAGAAATATTTCTTGGTTGAGCTAATACAAAACTTTTTAAACACCTAGAACCAAAGTTTCAATTGAATTTAATTAGCTTTATTATCTCATTGGCTTTAGCCGCTACTGATTATGACCGCTGAAGTTAGCTACTATAAGTAATCCCTTTTTGCTGAGTGTTCGGCAATTTCTATTTCTGCTTCTTTTTTTTCCCTCAGAAAATATCAACTTTTCTTTTTTCTTTTTTTGCTTTTTGGCTAGGCAATGAGGTTAAATGACTTGCCCAGGGTCACATAGCTAGTAAGTGTCAAGTGTCCGAGGCCAGATTTGAACTCAGGTCCTCCTGACTTCAAGGCTGAAGCTCTGTCCACTGCGCCACCTACTTTTCAAAATTTATAAGGAATTAACTTGAGGACAACAGAAAATAATTTCTTTTGATTTACAATCCTAATAGGAGCCAGATTTTGGTGGGACATTTAATAGAAGTTGGTTGAATTAAAGAGCCTCTTCTACAGGTTTAAAGACTATTACATGACAGAAATGAAAACAAAACAAAACACAATGTATACCAGATAAGTGAACAGGAGAGACAGTTATTGTTTTTCTACTGCATTACCTTGGATTTTTTTGGTTGGTCAAACATTTGAAGTTAATCGTCAAATTTCTTTCTTTCTTTTTTTCCCCCCCAGAGACATGATCTTAGATACACCGGCATGGCAGAAAAAGCTTTGGACTGGAGGCAGCCAGGAGGCACAGTGGATAGAGCACTGGGCCTGGAGTCAAGAAGACCTGAGTTCAAATCTAATTTCAGATACTTACTAGCTGTGTGACCCTAGGCAAGTCATTCAGGTGCATTTGTCTCAGTTTCCTCAACTATAAAATAGATAATAATAGCAACTATTACCTCATATGATCGTTCCGAGAATCAAATGAAGTAATGTTGGTAAAGTAATTAGCACACTGCATAGCATATAGTAGATGCCTAATAAATGATTGTTCTCTTGTAAGGTCCTAGTTCGGAGCCTACTATTTACAAATCAAATGACTTTGGAAGGTCACTTAACTGTTATTAGACTGTGTCCTCATCTACAAAATGAGGGAACTGAATATGAAGACGTCTTACATCCCTATCAGCATTAGGAGCCTGTCTATGGTTCTCCTCTGGTAAAGACGGGGGAAACATTTTAAAAAAAGAAGGTGAAGAAAAACCAAGAATAAATAAAACTTAGGGAAATAAGGGATAATCAAAGAAAACAAAATTGAGACAATAAATGCCACTCTTCTGGAATCTGAAGGAAACACAAAATTCTTTTTCTGATGAACATTCAGCTCCCTAAAAGAAAGGGTGCACGCAGTGCCCCTCACTGGGCAAACTAAGATTCCAGAAGGAGCTTCCTTAGGCTGCACCATCAGATCTTCCACGACACCCAGGAGGACAATGAAGAACAGTCACCTGATTCTAGTATCCCCAAGGTAATACAGGCAGAAATCCTGAGCATTAAGGCACCGCCACTCCATTTCCATTATCTTCACCATTCACATTTTATCAGCAAAATTTGGAGAAAATAATGACTTGGTCATTTATTTCTGGTTGCAGAAGGTCTCTGGTCCGTCTTTTGTCAGAGCTCAGGGCTGGTTAAGTATGCAAGATGCCTTCACTAACCAGCTGATCTGTGCTGAATTAATTTTATACTGAAATGCTTCTTGTGAAGTAACTCTACAGATTTTTCCTGAATAGGCAAACGGCTCTTAAATGATTGATGTAATTGTGTTTTTCATTTTAAACAAAAAAAAAATTTACTAAAAAAAAAAAGTCTCAAAGTAGAATCAGAAATCAAACAGTATAGAAGAAAGCGATCTGGGTACTGGCTAAAAGAGAGAGGAAGGAAAAGAAGGGGGAACAGAATTTATTAAGCTCCTATTATGTGCCAGGCTCTGTGTTAAGTCCTTTACAATCATCATCTCATTTGATCGTCACAACAACCCTGGAAGGTAAGGGCTGTTATCATCCTTATTTTACAGCTGAGGAAACTGAGGCCCAGAGAACAGAAGGTACTTGGTCAGTGTCACCCAGCTGGCAACATTCTAGTCCCTGGCTCTTCTACTTCCTGGCTATGGGACTTAGTCCACATCATTTCTCCTCTGTCTGCCTCAGTTTCCTTCTACATAAAATGAAAAGACTAGACCGGCTGATCTATGTGTTCTCTTTGATGGTATTTTGGTTAATGTTACAAATCTGACCCCAAAGAAGGTAAGCAAGCACAGTCTTTGGTTTACCTCACACCAGCACAAAGCCTCTGTTCTTCACAGTTGTCATATGCTCAAGTTTCCACATTATAAAGACAGATTGTTTAATTTTAATTCTGAGCTAAACTGGGGGCTTTGAAGATAATCCTTGTTAAGGGTGGCACTTGATTTCAATGCCATCATAAAATAATTCTAAGAAATGACATTACTATGCTAGTCTAAGGATCTCTCTTTTGGCCAGCAAGAGCCCACTTTCCACTGATCCCACCTGCAATCCCCCCTGACTCAGCAGACTCTGGAGAGCTGTTGCTGCTGAAGGACTCATCCCACAGCAGTTAGCCCAGTAATGAATCTTCTGAAACTCTAAGCCTTTCCACATTGATAAAACCTAAATTTATACTCTGCTAGTAGAGCCTGGAAGAACCTGGGGTGACTTCTCTAGATCCAAATATGGCATCAGAGCAGGACTTGATGGAGGAAATACTCTTACTAGAAAACTAAAAATCACACGTTCACTACATAAGCTGAAATATCTAGGTTATACCGAACAAAAAAAAAAAACCCAACAAAATTCTCTCTCCAGTTGGCTTTAAAAATTTCATGACATTGTTACATACAGGCATACCTTGTTTTATTGTGCTTCACAGATGTTGTTTTTCCTACAAATTGAAGGTTTGTGGAAACCCTGTGTCGAGCAAGTCTACTGGCCCATTTTTCCAACAGCATGTGTCCACGTTGTGTCCCTGTGTCATGCTTTGGCAATTCTCTCAATATTTCAAACTTTTTCATTATTGTTATATCTCTTGTAGTGATCTGCGATCAGTGATCTTTGATGTTACTATTGATGTTCTGGAGAGCAATAAACCGTACCCATATAAGACGGCAAACTTAATAAACGTGTGTGTTCTGACTGCTCCAACTATCCACTGTTCTCCCATCTCTCTCCCTGTCTTCTGGCCTCCCTATTCCTTGAGACACAACAATATTGAAGAATATTACATAAACTTAGTTGATAAAGCGGTGGCAGGGTTTGAGAGGATTAAAAAAGTTCTACTGTGGGCAAAAGGCTATCAAACAGCATCTCATGCCACAGAGAAATCTTTTGTGAATGGAAGAGTCAATCAACATGGCAAACTTTATTGTTGCCTTATTTGAAGAAATTGTCACAGGTGCCCCAACTTTCAGCAACTACCCTTCTGATTAATCAAGCAGCCATCAACATCGAAGCAAGACCCTCCACCAGCAAAAACATGATGACTCCCTGAAGGCTCAGACAATGGTTAGCATTTTTTAGTAATAAAATAATTAAGGCATGTGCATTGTTTGTTAGACATAATACTATTGCACACTTAATAGACTACAGCATTGTGTAAATATAATTTTTATATGCACTGGGAAAAGAAAAAATCCGTGTGACTTGCTTTATAGTGCTATCCCCTTTACTGCGGTCATCCGCAATACCACTGAGGGATGCCTGTATACATAAAATAAAAAAAAAAAAAAAAAAAAAAATAAAACATTCCCCAGTCATATGATAAATCTGTATTCCCCCTTCCCAACAAGATCACAAGCTTCCAGGGCAGGGGCACTGTTCTGAATTCCCTTTATATTCCCCACATCATTTCATATTATGAATGCCCTCCATAAAGCACCCACTCAGTAAATAATATTGACCAGTATGATTGTGTGATTACTCACAAAATACACTGCTCCAAAGCTCCCATGTCCTATCTCTCTTAGATCAGTAAAGAGCTTCTCTGGATCTTCTTTGAAGAAGAGCTCGGCAATTTCTGGGTCCTTCAGGCTGCCCGCTCGGCTAGTTGATGGCATCCTGCTGGGCAGTCAGCTATCTGACTATCTGGGCTTACACTGCTGTCCCAATCCTTGGCTCATCTGTATGAATGAAGACACTTCTGCATTGACTACTGTAAGAGAGGAAAGAAATTACATGGTAAGGAACAACAATCAATAACCACATAGGACCTTCCCAACATTTGGGTTGAGTACACACCCATCTGATCTTTGCCTTGCTCAGACTCAGACTGGGTACCCAAACCTCCCAGAAGCCTTCCTGGATCCCTGCACTTCTCAGTATTCCTTTCCTCCTTTTAGTACATTGTATTTGCATATATGGTGTACATCCCCCCCCCCCACCCCCTTCAATGTCCCCCACGGGAAGAATGCAAACTCCCTAACAGAACGGTTTGGGTTTTTTATTTGGGGGGGGGGGGGGGGGCCACTGCCTAGGTATAGGTAGCCATAAAATTACCTAGACTATTCTTAAATCCAACAAGTGTGTACATCAATTAACTTAAAACAATGAAATCTCTCTAAATTGATTATCAACAATCTTTTCTTTTTATGATTCAAAAGCCCTTTAAATAATAAGAACCTTGATCTTTTCTCTTACAAAAGGGGGGGAGAGACCCTAATCTTTCATAATTTTCAGTCCATCAGCCAAGTCATATAATGTTCTAAGTAACTAGAATTACTTTTACTTCTTCCTCTATCTACTTTCTATGGTAGGGATGGGGTCTAGAAAGGAATTTCACTGGTAGAAAAAATTCAGGAATGAGGAAATTCCCTCTAATAATGCAGGTTGGCACCTTGTTTGCAGCTTACAGTGTTAGAGAACTGCCCAGCCCACTGAGAGTCTGAATGCCCTGCCCAGGGCCACACAGTAGATGTGTCAAATGCAGCCCAGATCTTGCTAATAACTCTAAGGCCAGCTCTCTATCCACAGTCACATTACCTATGTAAAAATAAAAATTAGCAGAAGTATATCAAATGTAAAAATATTTAAAATACTGCTGTTTATTTTTAAAATTCCTTTGCTAATATGTACTGCTTGTATTCACAAAATAACATGGTATGTCAAAAAGAACGGGGCGGAGCAGCTAGGTGGTACAGTGGGTAGAGCTCCAAGGCCTTGTAGTCAAGAGGACCTAAGTTCAAATCCAGCCTCAGACACTTGACACTTACTAGCTGTGTGACCCTGGGCAAGTCACTTAACTCTGGAAAGAAAGAAAGAAGAAAGAAAGAGAGAAAGAAAGAGAGAAAGAAAGGAATCAAGGCAGCCTGAAATATGGCCCCAACTCTGCCACTACCTGACTGTATGACCTTGGGCAAACTGCTGAATCTCTTGGGATCTCTCCTTCCTCACCTATAAAATCAGGTCCACAAGTGTTCTGAAATGCATATGAAGAAAAGGTCATGGGGCAGCTAGGTGGCGCAGCAGATAGAGCTCTGGCCCTGAAGTCAGGAGGACCTGAGTTCAAATCTGACCTCACACCAAACACTTGACACTAGCTGTGTGACCCTGGGCAAGTTACTTAACCCCAATTTCCCCCCAAAAAAAACAAAAGAAAAGAAAAGAAAAGGTCATCAAATCCCATCCCTCCAGATGAAGAAATTGAAGCAAAGAGACCGGGGATAAATTGCCCAGTTATCATTCTGTGACTATTTAAAATGACATTCTCTGTCACCCAGCACTCCACCTAAAACCTTCTGGTTCTTGAAAAATCCAGCCTTTAACAATTATTTAAAAATTGAATTGCCTCAAAATCAGCTACAATTGGAGTTTTCTAACCAGTTCCTATCAAACATTCGCCTCAGCCATGCACATTTTTCCGTCTAAATTCAAAAGCAATCTTATCCAAAGCCATTTTACTTCTTTTCTTCCTGTTTTTCTCTGGACAAGGTGTTTATTGTATTATAAATATGGATGGTTTCAGTCTCCATAAGATTTCCAAATTAACTGTGAAGAAAAAATTGAAAGATCTAAGCAAACCTACCCTAATTCAATTTTTATTATCATGATCTCCACTCTAGCCTTGTGTTTGAAACACACAAGAATATTTCTAAGGACCTCAATGGGCAGAGCAAAAATGTTACACACCCTTTTCTAAAACTGTATTTTACTTTTTTCCTATCTGCACACAGTGGCCATCTTTTGGGAGGGCAGTAGAAGCAATGTCCAAAAGATAGAGAATTAACTGCAGCCACTAAATATTTGGGCCACTCATTCTAGTAGCTAACACAATCAGCTCTAACACCCTTCAGTTTCTGATTCCTGACTCCCCCAGTGGAAGACTCCCAAAGACAAGCACAGTGAAAGAAGCACTGCCAAGACTGCACTCGGGCAGAACGCTGCTGCAACGATGGCGAAACTCGGAGACGGACAAAGGCACTTGAAGATCATTCAGTTTAAACAGCTGCCACAGCCCACTGGCGGAAAAGCGCTCCTGTGAAGGAGCTTTCAGGACAAAGTTAACTATAAACTCCATAATCATCTTTCCTTTCACATGAAGGGGAGGGGAGAAGCACAACTTTAGAAAATATAGCGCCATTACAGCCTAAAACCCTCAAGTCAGAGGCTTGGCTACAGAATGGAAGCATCTGAATCTGATCTGAAAGGCATATTATGGCACATGCAAACTTCTACATAACTAACACAAGCTATTAAGATATATATTATTTCAAATACTTAATATGCAGTGGGCCAAAAGCCATTAGTTAAGTACAGCATTACTTTATTCTAAGAGGGAATAGGAAAGGAGAATTAATCCACCTGGAATTATTAAAGAAACATCATAAGTAGAAGTAGAAATTTTAAGCCTATACTGAATTTCTCTTGTGGCAGAAAATAGGAACGGTCAACAACAAAGGACATTTTTAAAAACTGGGCAAAAGCTGGATAGTTCTGTCAATACCTGAGTAATTCACCTTTAAGAAAACCAGTTGAAGTAAGTTGGGAGGGGGGAGAGAACAACTGTTATTCATCTCAGATCAAAATAATGAATAAATAGGTGTTTTAACTTTAAAAAAAAGGCAACTGTTTCACATTTACAGCATGAAGCCTAACAATGGACAATAACATCAGTCAAATGCAATTGAAAGGAGATGGGGGAAGGGAACTAATAATCAGAGTGCACTCAGTATGACTAGAGGAATGCTTCTTGGATCAGCAGTAATGATGTCATGTTGTTCATCTTTAAGAAGCATCAAACTCTTACAAAAAGGACATTGTTGTTCAAAAGCAACTGCTTCAATCCCACAATGCCTTGTTCCCTACATCTGTTAATCAGACAGAATCCAGCCTTGGAATCAGTCATGATCACAAATTATAATATCCTTGAAAGGGAAAAAAAAATCACTCACTCCCAAAGATAAAGTTGTCCCTCATTTTCTGACTTTGTATAAGCCCTTGAAAATGGACCAAGAAGCCACGATTTTTACCAATACAGAAATGAATAGGTATCTAGCTTACCAGCAAGCATTAATAATGTGATTTACTGCTTTGTTTCACCAGATTTCAAATGACAAAGGAAAGTTAATTTCTACTACCAAAAAAAAAAAAAGACCTTGAAGGGCTAATTCGTCATAATTTAAAATGTACTGAATGACTCTTCTCAATTACAATTTGTACATAATGTACAAATACAAACATACCTTCTGAACATATCAATTGTATTAAACAACTAAATACTGCATACTAATACAGTGAAGAGTTATCCTGGACTCCTCATTTTCACTCATCTCATATCCAATCAATAGTCAATTATTTAAAAATTGAATTGTCTCAAAGTGAGTTGCAATTACAGTTTTCTAATAAGTTCCTATCAAATATTCACTTCATCCATGCATGTAATTTCTATTTCCACAATATGTCTGATCTACTGCCATCTCTTTACTCACACTGGGCCATTCTAGTTGAGGCCTTCATCACTTTCCATCTAGACCAGGGATGGGGAACTTGCAGCCTCGAAGCCACATGTGGCTCTCTAGGTCCTCAAGTGCAGCCCTCTGACTGAATTCAAACTTGATTTGTTCTGTGAAGTTTAGATTCAGTTAAAGGGCCACACTTGAGGACCTAGAGGACGACATGTGGCCTCAAGGCTGCAGGCTCCCCACACCTGACCTCAACTATTCCAACAGCATCCTAACTCATCCCCTCTCTTAATCCAACCTTCCCACAACTGCCAAAGTGACTTTCTTAACAGAAAGGTCTGACCATGCCCCACTCTCTATGCAGTGAACTACGAAGGCCCCTTACTGCCTTGAGGATCAAATACTAAAAGTCTGTCCCTTTACAGGTTAATCCCAACCTACCTTTCCAGGATTACTATATGTGATTCTCCCTTAAGTCCTCAAATATATTAGACTATAGTCTAATAAGCCTTTAAATTTTGTTCCTGTTCCATCTCCATGCCTTTGCATTGGCTGTTGTACCCTGCCCCCATGCTTGAAACGCATTCTCTCTTCACCTCTGTCTCCCGGAATCCTTGTATTCCTTCAAAACCCATCCTAACAGCCACCTTCTGCATGAGGCCTTTCCTGGCCTTCTCAGCTGCTAATGTGTTAATGCCCTCCTCTCATTATCTTACATTTAGTTTATATGTACTTATACATTTACATGGCGTCTCCCCAAGAAGAACACATAAGCTTCTTGAGGACAAGGGCTATTCCACTTTTGTTTTCATAACCCCAATATCTAACATGACACCTGGCACCTAACAAATGCTTGGTTAATGACAAAAAATCCTATTTCAGGACTTCAAAAGATCTAGATTTCATCAGTAAGGGAAAGCTCCATGTTTTCTGGGTTTCTGTGGCCAAAAAGTCATCTCCTCAAAGTCAACTTTCGGGAGCCTTTCCAAACTTAGCTAGGCGGGTCTTTTGCCGAAAAACAGTCTGTGGATGGACCAATCCTCAACTTGGTAGGACCTTTCATCTGAATTTGTGCTGTCAGCAAAAGAGAATTCTGGGTCAATTCTATTTCTCAATGCACAAGAATAGGACTTTGTTGGAAGATGCCTACCAGAATCAGTGAAGTATATTCTTCATAATACAATTCTAATAACCAAACTGTGATCACATGCTATCAATTTTGCTAGAGTCATGAAACTGGGTAGTTTTTGCAGAGTGGGACATAAAATTAAATTTCAAATATTCTCCTAGTTCCCCACTGAATTCTATTAATATATTCAAGATACAAAAATTCAGCAAATGGGAAAAGGAACACATGCTTCCTATCTGATATACGCTAGTCATAAGGAACTGACAAAACAGGTAGCAAATTCAGTCTGCATTATTCCTTAGTCCAATTTAAAAATATTGTGCATGAATGTTTATTTAAGTTTAAGTCTCTGATTAAAACCAGAACCTTAAGATTTGAAACATTCAAGATAGAATAGCAGTAACTACAGCAGAAAGGGCACTGAACTTGGAATCAAGACCCAGGTTCAAATTCCAGTTCCAACATTTAAAAAAATATGTTACAGCTAAGAAAGGTCTTTAGAAATCATTTAATTCAATTGAATCCAATCTGACAAGCATAAAGTTAACTTTCATTTGTACAATGCTAAGCCCTGGGGATACAAAGATAAAATAAAAAGCAATGCCTTGACCTCAGAGTGCTTAAATTTTACTGGGGGGGGGGGGGGACACAAAATGTAAACAAATATGTGTATGTGATGATTTGAGGAAGGTGTGAGCACTAATAAAAATAAGGGAATCATCAAAGGCTCCCCAGAAGAGGTGCCATAAAAGCTGAACCTGGAAGGAAGCTGAGTGAGGAAGAAGGAATTTTAAAGCATTGGAGACAATCTGTACAAAGGCCTAAAAGTGGGAGATAAAAGTGCCAAGTTCAAGGAAAGAAAAATAGGCAGGTTCACATGAGGCTGGAGTATGGAATATATGAATGAAAGTGTGCTGGTGGGGGTCATATTATGAAGGATTTTTAAATGCTAAGCTCTATCTGTATCTTACCCAATGGTACTAAATAAAGAAGCCCCTGAAGTGTCTTGAACAGGGGAATGAAATCAGATCTCCATGTATGGAGGACAGCCTACAGGGTGGGCCTACAAGGAAGGCAGTTTGTTACAAGAGTCTAGGAAAGAACTGTTGAGGGCTTAACATAGAGTGGCTCCTCTGAGAATAGAGATAAGGGGATATATACAAGACTTAACAGATTGCATATGGGGAGGGTGAGGGCAGCAAGGGAATCGGGAGAGTCAGGGATCACCTTCACTTTGCCAACCTTGGTAACTGAAGGCATGGTGGTGCTTCCACAAAAAATAGGGAAGTTTGGAGGCAGTTAGGTGGCGCAGTGGATAGAGCACCGGCCCTGGATTCAGGAGGACCTGAGTTCAGATCCGACCTCAGACACATAACACTTACTAGCTATGTGACCCTAGGCAAGTCACTTAATCCCACTGCCTAACCCCCCCCCCCCCAAAAAGGGAAGTTTGGAGGAGGGGTGGGTCTGGGGGAGAAATAATGAGTTCCATTTTGGATGTGTTGAATTTAAGATGCCTCTGAAATATTCAGGTAGAGGTGTCCAACAGGGATGGTGGTATGAGTGATGTGGGACTGAAGTTCAGAAGACAGACTGGGTAAATCTCTATGGATATTAGAGTCAATAACAAAGAAAATAGGACTCATGGGAAGCAGATGAGGAAACTGAGGTACCTAGTTTTGTGAACATGGGCAACTCATTAAGCCTCTTTGAGACTCAGTTTTCACAACTTTAAGAGGCCAGAGAATACTTGTGCTACCTCCCTAGCAGGGTTGTGAAAGTCTGTTTTGTAAACCACAAAATGACATATAAATAGGAATTGTTAAATCATTTAAACTCTTGCTGTTCCAGGTCATTTTCTACCACCCTGTCAGAGATTTGTCTCCGTAGAAGGAGTTTCCTCCCCCAGAATCCACTATACCAATGAAAGCATCACAAGTCTCTCCGTTACTGAAATTTGATGAGATATTTGACTGAATTTTCCAGTTTTTACTTAAGCTATCTGGCATCATTTCAATACTTCAAATTAAAGAAGTTTGCCAAGTGTATGGATTTCTATAAAGTAATTGGTGAATCAGTAATAGAGAAAAAACCACCAACTCCATGCTTTGGTCCAGGAATTCTGCTGACTTTACACTGTGCTCTCATGACACCAACTGTGTATGTGCATGTACACATATGTATAAGGGATGGAGACTGTGCCTCTGACTTCATTAGCATAGGAAACATATGCTAAATACATATTAATGTTATTTATAATTAGTATATGAGCAAACTAATTTTGTCCACAAGGTTGGCATTGAAACTACTATCAAGGACCTTACTAAAATCCAATCCATTATGTCTAAGGCATTCGACTGATGTACTTTTCCATGAAACTTATCAAACTGGGAAATTAGGTTAGTCTGGCATGGATAGGGACTGAGCCTATGATTTCAGTGATATTAGGAACTCCAAGATGAAGATATTCCCTCTAACAAATGCAGGATGACATCTTCCTGCAAGTGACAGTCTTAGAGAGTTGCCTGGGGCACTGAGAAGCTGAGGAACTTGTCCAGAATCAGTCAGTACATGCCAAAAGCAGGACTTAAACCCAGGTCTTCTCTAGTCATGCTCTGATATCTCCAGGGTACGTACCTAACACACCTAGTTATCTTGAATGAAAACTGAAAATTTTGGTAAGATATCTAGTAACAGTTAAAAGCCTAAAGGAAATTGAGAGAAAGAATCCTACCTCTTCAGCATGGCCTTTCCTAAGTTCCAGCCCCAAAACACTAAGAAATGAATGAGAAAACTGTCATCTGGTGTTGTAAGAACACAAAGTAAAGGAGGCAGAACTCCTGGAACCAAGTCGTGGATTTGGGAGAGATCTTTTCTAATTTGTGCCACAATCTCAAGATTAACCTCAGGCTACTTAAGCAACTAATGGGTTGTTTTTCTTTTTTTTAACTCTAGAACAGATCATCGAATCTAGATAAATTATCTGTTATTGTTGTCAGCTTAGCTCTTTGGCTCCTCCTGAGATGCGGGTCAATTAGACATCATTCTGTTTCAAGCATAACCCTTTATGAAAGCCATTATCTTTGACCTGTACACTAATTCATACACTTGGCATATTAGGTCTGTTTAGTTACCGAGTCTTCCTCCTCTTCTGTATTTAGCAACATCAACTATACTTTGGGAGGTTAGCCAATTTCTCCAAAAGAGCACATATTACATTGAAGCCTTCCTTGTTTTCTGACTTTTTACCTGCTTTTTTTTAAAATTTATGCTTACTTACTTTACTTATAAAGTAACTTCATTTTCTGAATTACACTGAGTGTGTTTTTCAGGTGAAACTTTTCCTAGATCAAACATTTAGTGAAGTAGTTCCCTTCTTTAGCTCAAAAGGCATTATTTATACTTGGTTGTTTTCTTTCCAAATATCACAATAACATATATATGTTTGTATATAAATACATATACACAATATATATACACAAGATATATACACAATCAGCAAGATATCACAGAAGCAAATATATAAAATACAAATGCATTTTTAAAATGCATTTATAAAAAATTTAAAGTGCATTTATGAAATGCAATACATTTTTTAAAAAGTGAAATTGCTTTCTAAATTAGACGTGTGGAATGCCAGGGCTGGAAGAGAACTTATAGATACCATCTGGGCCACACCCTTCATTTTAGAAGAAGAAACTGAGGCTCAGAGAGGTACCCAATAAAACCTAGTTAATTAGAGGCAAAGCAGGGACCTTCCCCATCCAGCGCTTTCCTCACTATGTATATCACATTACTTCCCTTATAAGTAGACAAATACACTGCACATCCAATATATGATAAATACATAAAGCTACTAAAAAAAAATCTTCTGTATATATTTGACCTAAAATGAATGCTAGAGTTGAAACAATAATTAAACAATGAATAATGTGCTTGCTTGTTTTTGAATTTGGGGAGACAGTTTTCTTGATTTAAAAAAAAGCAAACACATTTAAAAAATAATTCTTAAAAAATAAGTTTAGCCTGGGACAAGAGCTGGAAAACTGCATTTCTCCCTCTTCTTTAAAGAGGTGGGTTACTATGGGTGTGGCACAGAGCACTGCTGACTCGTTGGTTGGTTTTACTGAACTACTGAACTGCTCTTTTTCTTTTTATTCTTTGTTACAAAGGATAGAGTGGGGGGGGGAGAATATATTGAAACTACTGCAAAAATAAATACTACCAATAAAGATGAGGTGAAGAATCTGAATATTTTATTCTGAAGGGTGGAGTCTCAAATCGAATGGTTATGTTCATTTTTATTTGCTATCTCCTCCACTAGGCCAAGCTCCTCCTCCAAAAAGGAAAAGAAAGCCATCATTTCCTTGTCCCAGAGTCTAACCAGGGCTGCTTCTCTTCCACCAGTGCAATCCAACTAGGGCCTACTCTGTGTGGAAGATTGGATATAAGCTCCGTACACTCTCAGGCAGCTGCACTCTAACAAAGAAATGACAAGGATCAAGTACACAAACTATGCTTAAACTTGAGGGGTTCAAAGGGATGCCCATCTCTTCCTGCCCTTCTTCACTTCTCTATTTTCTGCCAAGGATTGTACCACTATCCTTCTATCCTTGAGTCATCCTCCCCTCACCAGGTCTCATGAATGACATCTCCATCTCTCATAGCTCACAAGCCTACATGAAAGCTCAATGTTATCACATGTTTGAAGGGAAGAGCTCAAGCCTGCCTTTTCCCTGCCATCTTGGCTCTACCTGACGTGGTCTCTCTCCTCACTCCCTATCTTACACATTCTGATGTGGATTTTTTGTACCTACCATCACAGATTATCACAGCTTCCTAACAGTTCCCCCCACTCCCACCCACTTCCATTCTCTCCAAGCCATTCTCCACACAGCTGCCAAACTGATATTCCAAAAGCTCCGGTCTGAGCCTGGCCAAGCTCAAGTATCTTCAATGTTCTCTATCTAGCAAGTCCTTAGGAGAAAAGAGAAAATCCTCTATTTAGCACTTCCAGCCCTTCACCATCTGGCACTGGGCTACCTTCCCACAATCATTTCAAGTTACTCTCCCTCATTCGATCTAGATTCAAGTCAAACTGACCTCTCTGTATCCATACCCTGCCCCTTCCAACACAAAGAAAACATTACATCTCCCACCTGTGTGACATTGCCAAGACTACCCCCTATGCCCACAATGCTCCACTTCCTCACACAGACATCATGAAACCCTGGCTCCCTTCAATGTTCAACTCAGGAGCCACCTCCTATACAAGGCCTTTCCTGAATCTCCTCCTATCACCCTCCAATAAAGTAGTTGTGTTTGCTTTATATATGGCAACTCTCCCCACAAAGCTGCAGAACAGCTGATAAACTTCATTGGTAGAAGCAGTTTCCCCACCAAGAGTTCCCCTGCATCAGTGATAGAGATGGAGAGATACACTGTATTTGCTTGTGCACAGAAAGCCTTGGTACAGAGAAAAAAGCACTGCCTTCAAGTCAGAGAAACTTCAACCCTGACTCTATTCTTGTTTCACCATGGGCAAATCATTGAAACTCTCTGGAGCTCAGGCTCTTCATTTTCAAAATGAAGGGGCAGTACTAGATAGCTTTTAAGGTCCTTTGCCTCTAGGATCCTTGTACGTTTTGTCATGTAACTGCCAACCCTTCAGCAGAACGTTAAGGTCCTTGAAGGCAGGAAATGGTGGCTTTTCTTTAGGAAAGGGAGAAAAGGCAGGATCAAAGCTGGACCTTTGCTTGAAGTGGATGAGACGGGATGACAGGAAAGAAGGTAGAACTACTCAATTCTATTTTGTTGTACTGAACAGGGAGCAAGAATCTAAGAGGACCAAGGGAGCACCTGACTGCCCTTGATAAATCCAACTCATCTGCAAGAAGCGATTGCTGAGTCACCAACAATATGTGGAAAATCATAGAAAAGAGACAAGGGGCCACAAGGTTGGAGCAGGGCAAATGTCCTGATTTTCAAAAAAAATGGAAGAGAACATAGTCTACAACTATAGGACAATCAGTGAGATTGACTTCAATTCCTGGGACTTTTGTAGAACAAACAGGTCATTAAAGAGATGATTGGTGAATATCCAAAAATGGAAGCAGTGATTACAATGAGCCAGTATGACTCCATCAAGAACAGGTCATGCCAGGATAACCTCATTTTCTTTTCTGACATTAATACTAAACTAGATGAAGGGAATGCTATGGACATAGTTTACCTAGATTTTTAAGAAAGCTTTTGATAACAGTATCTCATACTATTTGTCTGTAGAATATGGAGAGTATTAACTAGTTGACAGTATAATCACATGGATTCATAGTGGTCAAATGGCAGTCACTCAAAAGGTCAAGGTGGTGAGAAGCCTTCCATGGAGTGCTCTGTGATCTGGGCTTGATCTTGTGACCTTGTGCTGTTTAACATCTTTATCAATGACCTGGATAAAGGTATAGATGATATAATAAGCTGATCAAATACGCAGTGCCAAAAAGATGAGAAGGATAACTAACACACTGTGTGATGAATTGAGGATGCAGAAAGATTTTGGGAGGTTTAATTATTGGACTGAATCTAATAAGATGAAAATTCAATAGGTATAAATGTAAAGTCTGGCACTCAGGTACAAAAAAATCCACATCACCAGTGTAAGACAGGGTGGAGGAGAGACCACGGCAGGCAGATCCAAGATGGCAGGGAAAAGGCAAGGACTGGCTTGAGATCTTCCTTCCAAACAACTTTAATGCCCCTAAGGGAATTCTGGAGCAGCAGAACCCACAAAAGGACAGGATAAAACAATTTTCCAGCCTAAGATAACTTAGAAGGTCAGCAGGAAAGGTCAATCGCAATGGGGTGAAAGAGCCCAGTAGAGCCCAGTCCAGCACAGGCTACACTGGCAAGCCAGCAATACTATGCGATGATGATCAACTGTGAATAACTTAGCTATTCCAAGCAATACAATGATCCAAGACAATTCCAAAGGACTCATGATGAAAAATGCTATTCACCCCTTGAGAAAGAGCTGATGGAATCAGAATGCAGATCAAAGCATACTTTTTTTAAACTTTATTTTGGTTTTTTTTTCTTTTACAACATGACTAATATGGAAATGTTAAGCATGACTGCACATGTATAACCTACATCAAATTGCTTGCCTTCTCAAAAAAGGGGGGAAGGACAGAAGGGAGAAAGAATTTGCAACTCAAATTTTTTTTTAAAATGTTGTTTTTATATGTAATTGGGGGGAAAGGATAAAGCATATAAAAAAATGTAAGATGAGGAGGAGACATGGGAGAGACAACGACTGTTCTGCAAAGGATCTGGAAATTTTAGTGGCCTAATAATAATAATCATTGTTCAGCTGTTTTCAGTCATGTCTGACTCTTTATGACCTCTTTGGGGTTTTCTTGGCAAAGACACTGGAGTGGTTTGCCATTTCCTTCTCATTTTACAGATGAGGAAACTGAGGCAAACAGGATTAAATAACTTGCCCAGGGTCACACAGTAAGTAAGTTTCTGAGGCCAGATTTGAACTTAGGAAGATGAGTCTTCCTGACTCCAGGCCCAGCACTCTATCCACCGTACAACTTAGCTAGCTAGCATTTATATACTACCTAATATGTACCAAGCGCTTTACAAATATTCTCATTTTATCTTCACAATAACCCTAGGAGGTAGGTGCTATAATTACCCCCATTTTATAGATGAGAAAACTGAGGCAGTTAAAGGTTAAGTGACTTTCCCAGGTTCATACAACTAACAAGGGTCAAGGGCTACATTTGAACTCAGGGTGTCTTCCCGGCTTCAGTTCTAGCACTCTATTGTGCCATCTAGTTATCTTAAACCATAAACAAGTCAGCAATATGATCTATCAGCCAAAAAAATGCTAATTTGATCTTAGGCTGATTTAAGAGGGGCATAGCTTCCAGAAATGAGGGGGCAGTCCTACTGTATTCTGCCTGTATCAGACCTCTTCTGGAGTATTGTCTTCAGTCCTGAGCATCACAGTTTAAGGAGGTCTTTGGTAGGTTGGCCAGTGTCTCAGGAACACAACAAGACTGTCGAAGAGCCTTGAATCCATGTAAAAAGGAACTAGGCAGCTTTAGTCTGAAAAACACGAGTGGTGGTAGGGTAAGCTGAAACCCTGTTATTCTGATCTACTCAATATGCTGATGGGTACTTTTTACATTTTGTGGGTACCTGTGCAATCAATAATCAAGGTGTCTCATGGTCAGACCATTTTCCTTTCCCAATCGTACATATCCTGAATGACAGTCTTAACTTGCAATTTTAGGCCAGAACCAAAATAGTACTCAGTATGCCTAAGACAAGCAGCAACAAATGCTCCTCAAATCTACTTAGCAATTCGTGCTGTGAAAATAATACAAGAAGTAATTAAGACAAATTCAAATAGGGGAGGAGATTAGTTACTATAGTAGCTTCTATCTGCAAGGAATGAATATGTGTTAAACTTTATTCCCCCTAAAATGTCAGTCCCTTGGCTACAAAGTCTGCATAAAGAGTGTGAGACAGAAAGTAAAGGATTTTCATCCCCTTCACTCACTTTTTAACAGATGAGGAAATTGAAACACAAAAAAGAATATTCAGTAATTTTACTGCAGTCACACAGAAAACACTGAACTCAGGATCTCCTGACTCTAGCATTCTCTCTACTTCTCACATTACAATGATTTAGCTACATAATGTGACAATTCTATTAAATAATTTTTTAAGATTTTTTGATTTATAAACATTTTTTGCTGTGTAACACTACCTATACAATCTGATAGTTTCCAGGAGAGATCATATAACTGATATGATACACACTACCTGATATCCAAATAAAATTAAATTAGGAAAGTATGCCTGAGGCTATCTTCTGTGTTATTTAGTCTGCCAAAAAGGATGATCTTTGTGGCACAATATTAACTTACTGCCTGACATTCATGAATATACAGCAAAACATACATACATACATAATTGAATATATAGCAAAGTTCTGCTTATTGAGAATGGTGATAGAATGGGATGAGATTTGCTTGTACATACAAACCTTTATATATAGTTTATAACTTGGGATCTCCCCTCCCCTTTTATTCTTTCAAATTGGCCAGGGGGGGAGCGGTACTAGAGTTTTGTGTGTTGAACATCTTTAATATGATGGTTAACAAGATTATTTCAAGTCAATTTATATAAATTAATTTTTAGCAATGTATTTTGCCACCACGTTGGGTTTTTCTGCTTGTTTGCTTTTTTGATAAATACAACAGCAGCACTAAATTATAATAATGAACCTAATAGGAAAATTTCAAAATTTAACATCTTGGAACAATGCAAACATAAAAGGAAAAACATCACTAAGTCCATCCAAACTATAATTTATTTATCTTCTTCTCTCCCACCCCAAAATTTTTATAGTCTTTATTTTAAAATTTTCCACATTCTGGTTCAATTTTTTGGGTACTATAAATATCAGGGAAATTCTTAAAATTCCTATCTAGTAGAGGTAGATCAGTGGAACAGACTAGACAAGGAAGAAAACAGAAACAATATAACTTAATAACCCAGTGTTCAATAAACCAGAAAACAAATTACTTAAGAAAGAACTAATTTGATAAAAACTGCTGGGAAAACTGTCTGGCAAAAATTGGGCTCAGATATCAACGTCTTACATTATATAGAACAATACATTCTAAATGTAATAGCCTTAATATTAAAGATCATATTATAAAAATATCAGGAAAAAACACACCATATCCCTCTCAGTTTGGGGTAGGATATATATCCTTAAACATTAAAGGGATAGAGGCAACAAGGATAAAATAGATAACTTTAATTATATGAAACCAGAAAGCTTCTTCACTGACAAAATTAATACACCTAGAATAAGAAAGGAAGTGGTTAAATGGGGAAATTTTTTTAAATAAATTGCTCTGATAAGGGTTTGGTATTCAAAATATAGAAATAATTAATATTTTATATATTTGTGTGTATACATATGTGTGCATATGAATATAATGTATATATATATATACACACACATATATACATGAGACAGACTAAACACCATTCCCCAATAGATAAGTAGTCAAAAGATATGAACAAGCAGTTTTCAAAAGAATTACAAACTATCAACAACCATAGGAAAGAATGTTCCACAACACTAATAAACAGAAATGGAAATCAAAACAACCTTTAGGTTTCACCTCACAGCCTGCACATTTGGCAAAGATGCGAAATAGTCCATGTTGGAGAGGTTGTATGAAGACAGGCATACTGGTACATTGTCAGTGGAGCAGTAAATCACTGCAAATATTTTGGAAACCAACTTGGAATTATGCAAATAAAGTGATTAAATTGTCCATACATTTTGAGTTAAAGACTATAAACTCAGTATATCCATGTTGTATATCTATACACCATGGAAGTCATTGATAAGAAGTTCCCCAAAATATTGATTTGTTGTTCTTAAGTTGTTTCGGTTGTGTCCAACTCTTTGTGACCCCATCTGAGGTTTTCTTGGCAGATACTTCCATTTCCTTCTCCAGATGAAGAACTGAGGCAAACAAGGTTAAGTGACTTGCCCAGGGTCACACAGCTAGAAATGTCTGAGGCCAGATTTTAATTCACGTCTTCCTGACTCCAGGTCAGGCACTCAATCTACTGCACCACCTAGCTGCACCCAAAATATTTATAGCAGCACTTTTTTTTCTTTGCTCTCTCTCTCTCTCTCTCTCTCTCTCTCTCTCTCTCTCTCTCTCTC
>NW_020954546.1:25563684-25592386 GCF_900497805.2 Vombatus ursinus
CTCTCTCTCTCTCTCTCTCTCTCTCTCTCTCTCTCTCTCTCTCTCTCTCACACACACACACACACACACACACACACACACACACGAAATATTTATAACAACACTTTTTGTGAGAGCAAAGAATTGGAAACAAAGTAGATGCCCAATGACTGGAGAAGGGCTAAACAAAGTGTGATTAATGTAATGGAGTATGGCTGCACTGTAAGAAGTGATACATGTGATGAAGACAGAGAAGCATGGAAAGATGTACGTGAACTGATACAGTGTGAAGTAAAAATAGGCAAGAAAATAGTATGCATAAGAACTACAACAATGTAAACAGAAAGAAAAACCACACACACAAAAGTAAATACTAGGGCAGCTAGGTGGCACAGTGGATAGAGCACTGGCCCTGGAGTCAGGAGGACCTGAGTGCAAATCTAGCCTCAGACATGTAACACTCACTAGCTGTGTGACTCTGGGCATGTCACTTAACCCCAACTGCCTCACATTTAAAAAAAAAAAGAGTAAATACTACAAAGTTATAAAGAATAAGCATGGATTTCAAGCAGAGATAGGAGAAGACATTCCTACTTCACCACTCTGCTGAGGTGGGAGGGCCACAAATGTTGCACACTGCACACATTTTTAGACTTTTTCAATGTATTGATAGGCTATGCTGATTTTTTCATGTTCTTTTTGTCTTTAATATAAATTATTTGTTATATAAAATGGCTTTCTGGGAGAGAGTGAGGTGGAGGGATACCAGAGGAATTTCTTCTAGTAATGATGGTATAAAAAAACAAAATACCTCAATAAAACTAAAAAAAATTCCTTTATTAAAGCCCAACTCAAATTCTACTTCCTAATTTTGAAACCCTTTCCTAAGGACCTCACATAGTACTTTTTCTTACAATTTCTAATAATTTCAGGTTATTGTGAAATATAGTCAGTTATCTTTGAGTTTCATTCACTACTAAAACCCAAGCTGCAAAAGGACAAGGGTCCAGTAGTATCAAAACTTTCAAATCTCTTCAGAGTTCCATATAATATACCTCATGAAAGGAATTAATTATTTGTTAATTTGATGGCCTCACTATCTGAAAAGAGGGAAGCAAACTACAAAGGTTTTTCAATAAAATAAATCTGTGTATAGTCGATCAAGTCTCTAAGAGGGCAAAAGAGAACTCTTCGATCTTCAGATTTTTTAAAATAATACTTTGAACATTCAAAAAAAAAGGGGGAAAGGACCTATTTGTACAAAAATATTTCTAGCAGCTCTTACTGTGGTGACTAAGAATTGGAAATCAAGAGATGTCCAATCAATTGGGGAATGGCTATACAAGCTGTGGTATATGATGGTAACAGAATATTTTTGTGCTATAAGAAATGACAAGCAGGATGATTTCAGAAAAACTTGGAAAGACTTACATGAACCAATGCATATAGTGAAGTGAACAGAACCAGAACATTGTATACGGTAACAGCAATATTGTTTGATGAAGCACTGTGAATGACTTAACTATTCTCAGTAATACAATGATCCAAGACAATCCGAAAGGACTAACGTTAAAGCATACTATCTGCCTCCATAGAAAGAACTGATATTGTTTGAATACAGACTGAAGCAAACTATTCTTCACTTTTTTCTTTAATTCAAGTCTTCTTGTACAAAATGACTAATATGGAAATGTTTTACACAATTGCACACATATAACCTCTATCTGATTGTTTACCATTTCAGAGGGCGAGAGGGGAGGGATAGAATTTGGAACTCAAATAAATTAAATTTCATTTAAATAAACTAAATTTAAATGTTTAAAAATACAAAAAATGAATAGAAAACACTTATATAAGCAGAACAAGCTATGAATGTTACATGAAGTTTTTAATATACTTAAACAGAAGAGAAAAAATAAAATAATATTTTTGAGTATGATATTAAATAAATGCTATCTTTCCTCCCCAAATTCCTAATAGGTAATTCTTCAGTAATAAGAGTGCACACAAATTGTAGAAATTTTCAATCTTTTTAGTCTTCTATAAATATGGAAAAAGCCATTGAATTTGTAGCATTTAGGAAAGAGGAATGAAGTTGGTAAACAGATTATTTCAATCCCATTCTCTGACTATTCAGATAAATACTTTATTTTATGTTATGGTCTATTATCTGTCTGGAGAAGGAAAGACAAATCACTCCAGTATTTTGCCAAAAAAAAACCCCAAATAGGGTCACAAAGAGTTAGACATAACTGAAAACGACTGAATAACAAGGTTACCTATAAAAGTCAAATACTTTTGAGTATTTCCAATGCAAGCTACAACTGCCGAGCTAGGTAGCTAAGTGTCATAGTGGACAGAGAACCTGACTTGGAAGTCAGGAAGACCTCAGTTCAAATCTGGTCTCAGTCACTTACTAGCCATGTGACCCTGGGGCAAGTCACACCCTCCATCTACTTCAGTTTCCACTTTTTGTAAAATAAGGATAATAACAGCACCTATCTCCCAGGGTTGTGGTGCAGACCAAGTTAAGATATTTGTTGGGTTTTTTTCTTTTCCTTTTTTTTTTTTTTAGGCAATTGGGGTTGAGTGACTTGCCCAGGGTCACATAGCTAGTAACTGTCTGGTCTGAGGCCAGATGTGAATTCAGGTCCTCCTGACTCCAGGGCCAGTGCTCTATCCACTGTGTCACCTAGCTGCCCTAGTATTTACTTTTGTGTGTGTGGTTTTTCTTTCTGTTTACATTGTTGTAGTTCTTATGCATATTATTTTCTTGCCTATTTTTACTTCACACTGTATCAGTTAGTTCACCATCTAGCTACCCCCAAATGAGATATCTGTTAAGCACTCTGAAAACCTTAACGAGCTACATACATGCTACTTGTTTATTACTGTTATTATATTATTATTATTATTAATTAGGTCAGGAAAACCCAAGTCAAATCCAGCCTTAGATACTAGCAGTATGACCCTGGGCAAGTCACTTGACCTCTGTCTGCCTCAGTGCCTTCATCTGTAAAATGGGGTAAATAACAGCACCTACCTCAAAGGACTGATGTGAGGATCAAATCAGATAATATCTGTAAAGCACTTAGCACAGTGCCCTTATTATTATTTAATTCTATTATTGGTTGTTCCCATTCCCTGCTTCCACCTCCTCCCCTACACCTCCACACACGCAGCTTTAGCTTTTATTACATTATGCCTCAATATGAGAGCATAATTATTACAGCAACAGTTCTCAAACTTTTTGATCTCAGGATCCATTTACATTTCTAAAAATTATTGAAGACTCCCCCTTAGAGATTGTTTCTGTCTCTTAATATATATTGATATTTACTGTATTAAAAATTAAAACTGTTAAAGTTTTTAAACCTTCATTTAAAAATAATAAATCCATTGTTAATATAAATAACATTTTTGTGAAAAAATAACTATCTTTAAAAAAAAATAGCAAGAAGTGACAGTTTTCCATATTTCTGCAAACCTAACGTCTACCATAACAGACAAGAATTGGATCATCAAGGGTCCGTGAGAAACACCGTATTATACAATAAATAGGAAGATATGCTCATCTGAATTATTGCAAATACACAGGCATCAAAACGTTGTTTACCTTTAATAATATCACATAGCATTGGTTTTTCCAGTCATTAATTATTTAGCAATATAAATCTAATGAGGACTCTTAACTATTTCAGGGTTATTTCCAAAAGCCACAAAATCTAAAAATTGTTTGGGGGAAAAGGAATAACACTATCCTGCAAGTGAGTACTATGCATTCACTAAATATAGGGAAATCGATTACTCAGGGGATATCTTATTTAAAGATACAGTTCAGTGCTGGTACTTTGTTCTCTTGGTTTTGCTTCTGGCTTTCCATACTTCCCAGCACTATGCCTAAGCCCCCTTCTCACTTGAAACTTCCCTCAGTGCTTGCAACCTCTTCTCACAATCAGTAACTGGAGGAGGAGGGTTGTGGAGGGAGGGGGGGCTCCATTTGGGGGGGAATATCCACCCCACCAAGGACAGCCATCCTTCATTCCTCTTCCAGCTTTGTTTCTAACTCTCTCAACTCTGCCTACATGCCACTCTTTCCTTCTCCTCCACCCTTCTCCCTTTCAGGTTCCCCCATTAGAATGTCAGCTTCTTGAAGGCAGGGTCTTTTATTTGTATCCATAAAGCTAATAAGCTCATGGTAAGCACATGGTAAGAGTTTAATAAATGTTTGACTGACTCGTAAAAGTTTCTAAATGCAAAGCATCATCACTGCAGCACACAAAGACAACTTTTAGGCTTATTTTTCACTTGTGTTTAAAAACAAAGAAATGAACCTATAATTCACCAATACTAACTTCAAAAATACCTAAAGTTATATTGACCTGATTCAAATGCTCATCTGAATTCCTCTTGATTTAAGGTATATGTCAGTTTATTCAAGAACCACAAGATGTATTTTTTCAGATACCAGACTGTTGATATGGGCTAAACAGATCTCAGTATGACATCTTAATTTTTAAAATGCATTTAATACATAGTAAGTGACTACTATTAGATTTTGGGGGAGAAGCTGCTGGGACTATACATACTTCACAATCATGCTATTAGCACAAAACCGGCTTACTGAAGGAACTTCAAAGGCTAAAAAAAACACTATTTGGCTTTCACCATAATTATTTTCAAAACTTGGAGAATTTGAAAAAAGTAATCAACATTTTAGATAAGCAAACTCATTTGGTTACTAAAGAAAGAGTATACTACAGACCTATAAAATGATTTTTATTTGAACTTAGTTAAATTTGTCCCTCACCTCCTTCATTTATTTCCGAGGGTTTGTTGTTGGGTCTGGCCTTCTCTTATCACAGGTATTTTAGCTGAGCAGACTTCATATATAATTCTTTCCCTATCCTTGATAACAGTGTTAGCTGGCTTTGCATCCTTCTTCTGATGATTAGTGTAAGGGCAAAGCAAAAGATAGTAATCCTAACACAGTATTCACTGTACATTTGAGATGCACTAATCAACTGGGTTACTGGGGACTTGAGCCCAGCCAGCCTATTTCTTTACTGTAATACTGTATCAAGTGATAACTTCTGGTGTGCTATAAAATGTTACCAAATTATATTCCCAGGAAGAAAATTCCTTTTCTGCTCCTGAATTTCCGACTGTAGAACCACCCAGAATTGCTAAGTAAATGCTTCTCTCAGGACTCAGCAGAGGTGGAGTTAAAACTAGGTATTAGGTCAGAATCACGGATTGTCTTGGGGGCAAATGTCAACTACGAGAAAAGGCTATCTCTACTTGGGGCCTCTACTTCCCAACCTTTTGCAAAGGCTCCACTGAAAGTCTCCCTCCAGTTACCAAGGATCTCTGACGAGACACATCTGATTGGCCTTTGCTTGACCACTGTACAGCATCTAACCAACTGCTCACCACCTTCTCCTTCCAGACACTCTCTTCTTGGGTTTCTTAACTTCTTTCTCTTGGTTCTACTCCCACTTGTCTGACTCTCAGTCTCCTTCCATGCCATGTTACCTAATACTAGCTGGGATCTTTTCCATCCTCTCTTACTTCATGGACTCATCAGGAGTCACAGATGTAAAAAGTATTGTCTGTCCAGAGATTACTTCCAAATCTATATACACAACTTCATTCTCTCATGAGTTCTAGGCACATGTCCAACTATCTACTGGATATTTCAAACTCCATGTCCTATAGGCACCTAGAACTTGTCTACAACTAAGCTCATTATCCCCCTCCACTCACACCTTTTCTAACTAATTTGTTAAAGGCACCATCATCCTTTCTATGATAATTTGGCATTTTTCTTGATTCCTCACTCCCTTCTACTCCACAAAATCCAGTCAACTGCCAAATGTCATTTCAACCTCTAGAATACCTGTAGCTCACATAACCACCACCAAAGGCCCTTATTCACCTGTCTCCTAGTCTCCCCAATTGAGAAGCTACTGCAGTACATCACTCCCCACTCCAATCTATCCTCCAGATGGCAGCCAACTGATTTTTCCATAGTACATTTCTGACCATGTCACTCCTTTACTTAATAACCACCAATGACCCCCTATTGCCTCGAGGAGCAAATATAATCCCTTCTGTTGAGTTTTAAGGGCCTTCACAATCCAGCTTTCCAAACTTACTATATATCACATTACTCTTGTGTCAGCACACTAGACTCCAGCCAAACTCATCCCTCCCCTTGCAAATTTTATCTTGGGTGTTATTTTTATGAACTTCGTACGTACATGTTGTTGTTGTTCAATCATTTCAGGCACGTCCAACTCTCTGTGACCCCATTTGGGGTTTTCGTGGCAAAGCTACTAGAATGGTTTGCCATTTCCTTCTCATTTTACAGATGAGGAAACTGAGGCAAACAGGGAGAAGTGACCTGCTCAGGGTCACACAGTTAGTATCTGAGGTTACATTTTAACTCAGGTCTTCCTGACTCCAGGACCAGCATTCTGTCCACTGAGCTACCTTAACTGCCCTGTATACATAATGTCTCCTCCGATAGAATATAAGCCCCCTGGAGGCAAGTGACTTTCATTTTTGTTTTTATGTCCCTAAGACCCTGATCAGTGAATACCTGGTACATAATAAATGCTTGCTGATCAATTTATTAATGAAAAACTCTCCTGTCTTTTCATAGGACTTTAGGGGTAAGAGAAGTCTCAGCAGCCATCTACTCCAAACTATACCACAAAGTAATCCTACAACATCTGTTTGAAGACTTCCAAAGGAGAGAAACAAGGTCCTTCCAAGACAGCCCATTAACACTTTATGAGAACTCTAATCATTAGGAATTTTTTCCCCTTAAATCAAGCCTAAATTTGTCTCTTGGCAGTTTCCACCTAGTTCTAACCTCAAGGGCTAAAAACAGCAAATCTAATCCTTCTCCCACAAGACAGTCCTTTAAATACCTGAAGAGAGCAATTAGGCCATCCCCTTCCCATGCTGCCTTCTCTTTTCCAAAGTGAGATTCCCCAGTTCTTTCAACTTTTCTTGACAGATTCTTTGCCTTAGTCCACATACTTCCACCAGTTCTTGCTCTGGTCCATGCCTCCTGAAAGTAGGTTCTACTACAAGGGGTTCCCCTCGCACCGTGGTGATCATATCATGGAGCCCAAGGGCCAATAAGGTCAAAGCCAATCTGTCTCCTCCTTCCCATGCCTGCCCCCGGTCTGAGCCAGAAAAGATGATTCTTCCATGGGAAGCCTCTGTAATGGACACTGCTGCTATTCCCTGAAACTACAGAGCAAAGGGATTTTACAGACTGGTTGGCATTACTAAGAATAAGCACCAGAGGGCAAAATTTGTCACATGGCTGTCACCTCACCCACCTGATAGGCTATCTGGGAGGAAATTAGGAAGTTCTAACACTGTCACACAGTAATCAAAGAGCTTCCTGGTTCTTTTCAGTTCTCCCTCAAACAGTCAGCCCCAGGATGCCAACGTGCTTTGTACACTATGTCAATGTGTGACGTATGCTATTCAACTCTCTTAGAATGAACTTCTACATTAAGAGTGCTGTTTGAGGTATATTAATAAAAATAACTAACATTTAAATGGTGTTTTAAGATGTGTGAAGTGATCTGCCTGAAATATGGCTATGTCTAATAAAAGCAAATTAAATGTCTAGAAAAGGTTGTCAGATCCTCCTTAAGCATTTGAGATCTCATTTGAGAAGAGGCCTTTCCTAATTTCTCTCCTGTGTGCCTTCACTGAAACACCATAGATAGTACTCTCTTTATATTTTTCTTATGGTAATATTAACTAATAATACCATTATTTATTTGTATTTCTTATCTCTCCTACCAGACTGTAAGCATCTTGAAGACCAAGGCTATCTTATTCATCTTTAGATCTCTCCTTCTCAGTACCTGGCACTAAATGGTCAGAGAGTAACTGAGAATGAAAGACTATCATTTGCTGGTAAACATTTCTGGTGTCCTTTTGCTAGATATCAAGTCACAAAGAACTGCAAATGAGCCAAGAATGGGAAGAATTCCTAATCAAAGAATAAAGATCTGACTAGAAGAAAAGGAAAAATCTTTTAAAATGAAATGCATTAAGGATAAAAATAAACCCACACTTGGACTAGGAAAAAAAAAACAACTACACAAATATAGGGTGAAGGAGGCATGGCTAGACAATAATTCATATGAAAAAGATATGGGGTTTGGTGAGTATGACATGGCAGACGAAAAAGCTAACATGAGCTTATTTAGGTCATGAAACATTTCTTAAAAGAATGATATCTTGATGGGGCACCTAGGTAGTGCTGTGGATAGAGCACCAGTCATGGAGTAAGGAGAACCTGAGTTCAAATCCGGCCTCAGACCAAACACTTGACACTTACTAGTTGTGTGATCCTGGGCAAGTCACCTAACCCCACTGCCTAGCCCCCTCACCCCACCCCCCCAAAAAAATAATGACAACTTGCTAGGCTTAGGGGCTTCTGAAAATTCCTGAAAAAAGTCAATAGGAGTGTGCCTAAATCCAGCACCAATAGAGTAAACCCCAAATAGCCAGGGACCACCAGGCTGCTTATGGAGGGGCAAACTGGCTTAGGTTGGAAGCAGGGCTGCCACGCTGATCAAGCAGTAGGATTGAGTCCATGAGCAGCATTTTCAGTCAGGATGAAATGGGTAGGGAGAGTGAGAAGGAGATAAAAGAAGGAAGAAGGGAGGAAGAAGGTGGGGAGAAAAAACGACAGCTCTCTCTCTCCAAGTATTTAAAGAACTTTCACGTGTACGTACAAAGTGATTTATACTTGTTTTGCTTTGCCCAAAGAGAAATAGGAGTGATAGACAGAAATTGTAGAGAGGCAGGTTCTAGCTTGATGAAAGAAAAAAAAATCCCAGCAATTATAGCTTACTCAAAAGTAGAATAAACCGATGCATAAAAAGGTAGTGGGTTCCGAATTACTGGAGGGTCAGTAGAGACAGAATGATCCACTGCTGAAGATGTCCTGGGGGGAATTCCTATAAGTCTAGTTGGAAAAGACGACCTCGGGGGCCCTTTCATCTCTGGAGATTCTCTGATTGTAAGTCATTTGGAACACTTAATTGTATATGACTGTGCTTATGTTACTAAATGTAATACTGCTGGTAACTCATAAAAATAATTATCTTTAAATATTATATATGGAAAAAACTACCCCATCCATAATACTTTTGCTAGTCAGAGAATGCTTCCAATATCAATTCTAAGAATTACCTTTAATATAATCAATTACATGGTACTTCACTACACAAAAGTTACTGGATAGAAACTAATACATCAACAGCAAAAATGCCAAAAGTCTAAACTAAAGCCAACAATTATTTGCTAAGAATTACAGTTTCAAAGTATACCTAATACTATACTAAAGGATGAGAGAAAGCAACACATATGCAACATATGAGACTCAAGAAAACAAAATCAGTGGGAACACTATAATGAGAAAATACGGGGGGCAGCTAGGCGCAGTCGACAGAGCATTAGCCCTGGATTCAGGAGGACCCGAGTTCAAAATCCAGCCTCAGACAAATAACATCGACTAGCTGTGTGACCCTGGGCAAGTCACGTTACTCCACTGCCCAGTGCCCCCCCCCCCAAAATATGGCTAGGAAGAAAACTTTTCTCCTTTTCAAGTTAAGAAACGGAAAGTACAAGCTGGTCCAGACCTCAGACAACTTTCTAAAGAGGAAAAATGAGCAAATGAATGTCATTAAGCAACAGGGAAAAGAGGCTGATAGGGTGACAACTTTATACAGGGCTCAAAAAAAGGCAGCAGCCAAATTCAGGCCATTGACCTCACTCTTCTGCCAGTTAAGGAGCCCTCAAGTGGTGGGCATAGCACCCAGGCCTTGCCTTGCTAACTGGGGTTCAATTCACTGGCGGAGACCTCCTTCAGGAAAAAAAGACAGGGAGCACCTGCTTCTCTGCCAACATGACAAACGATGACAGCCAGAACAATTTTTCTTTGTCAGCATTTCATTTTACTCCCTACCCCTAAAGTTGGTCAAATTTGGTATTTTTTAAGTCCAATTGTCTTCTCTCCATAATTATAACTATTTAAGCAAAAACTAGATGGTTACCTGTTATAAATGTTTTGAAGACAGGCACTACATCCATAAATAGGATCACTAGATTATACATGTAGAGACTGAAAGTACTTCACTGGGCATCTAGTCTAGCCTCCTCATTTTATAGATAAGGAAACAGAGTCCCAAAGAGATAAGGGATTTACCAAGGTCATGCAGGAGCAGAGCTGGAATTCAAATCCATATCCCCTGAGTTCTCTCCCAAGTTCTCTCTCTAGCACTCTGTACTGAGATAGAATAGGAAGCACTGAAGAACCAACACTCTGAACCTCAAAGATTCAGGAAAGAAGTCAGTGCAAGACCCCCAGGGACACAGGCCAGACAGGGTTGACCACCCTACCCAAAAGTGCAGGGGAAAAAGAGCGCAAAACCCCAATTCAGGAACTAAAACTGGATAGACAAGAAAATCAGAGAAAATACTGACACCTTTCAAAAGTTATTGCAAATCTAGAGTAGAACAAGCATGTAACTAATAATTGCAAGAAAAGACTTCAATGAAGAAATGATTTTGCAAAAGCCTACATGGATACTTAGACGAAAAGAAGATCAAAAAAACCTGAAAAGACTTACATGAACTGATACAAAATGAAGTGAGCAGAACCAGTAACACAGTGACAGCAATATACTAAGATGATCAACTGTGAATAACTTAGCTATTCTTAGCAATACAATGATCCAAGACAATTCCAAAGGACTCGTGATGAAAAATGCTATCCACCTCCAGAGAAAGAACTGATGAAGTCTGAACGCAAGCCAAAACACACTATTTCTCACTTCATTTTTTTGTGGGGTTTTTTTGGTCTGTGTTCTCTTTCACAACATAATTAATATGGAAGTGTTTTACCACGATTGCACATTTATAACCTATATCAAATTGCTTACCTCTCTGGGAAGGGAACAGGGAAGGGGGGGGGAGAATTTGGAACTCAAAAAAAATTTTTTTAAATGTTAATTATTTTTAACATGTGATTAGGAAAAATAAAATAGTATTCTATGGTATAAAAAAGGAAGAAACAAGCAAAGCAAGAAATAAACATGAAATAAAAGCTCTTGAAAAAAGAACTCGGAAAATAGTTTAGAAAAAATGGTAAACCTTATAGTCACAGACTCCTGAAAACTAAAACTAAAACTAAAAATACAAATTCTTAGAACAAAAGGAAGAAATGAGCTCTGCTATAAAAAAACAATTAAACTGGGGGGGGGGGAAGGTCAAAACATAATTTAACAATCTTCAGATTTCCTGAAAACAACGATGAAAAAAGGAAAAGGCCTAGATACTCTATTCCAAGAAATCATAAACGAAACTATTAGAAATAGTGGGCAGGACAAAGTGAAGAAAGAAAGAAATCACCAATTACTTCCTGAAAGAAACCCTGAAAGGAAAAGTTTCATATCACATTTGTTATAGCAAAATTCAAAGTTCCCAAAGAAAAAGTACTATATACATACCAAAAGAAGCAGTCTAAGTACCAAGGAGTCACAGTCAGTATAACACTAGAAATGAGGAGATTTTGGAACACAGTATTATAAAAAGGCTGAATATAATCTTACAGGGGAGAAAATGGACCTTTAATGTAAAAGCAAACTTCCAAGCATACCTGATGTAAAAACTAGAGTTGAACAGAAATTTTTAAATGCAACACAAGCCCCAAGTGAAACCCAGAAAGGGAAATTTATTTGAGCAATTGATACGAACAGGTATGACAGTGCTAACAGTTCTAATAGGGGGAAACGAAACAATGTCCTTTGAGAACATCAATGTCTTCAAAGAATATTGATAGAGTTTAAAAAAAAAAAAAAAGAGGTTCTGGATTGAGAGTAAAAAGAAAGGAAGGGGGCAGCTAGGTGGTGCTGTGGATAGAGGGCATTAGCCCTGGAGTCAGAGAGACCTGAGTTCAAATCTGGCCTTAGACACTTGACACTTACTAATTGTGTGACCCTGGCAAATCACTTAACCTCAATTGCCTCGAAGAAAAAACAAAAGAAAGAGGAAAAAAAAGAAAGGAAGAGAGGGATGGTATCTGCTATCTCCCATAACTGGGGTACATAAGAAAAATATACAAATGTGGAAAAATGGATGGGAAAAGTGAGGATCTGATGAACCTCCCTATCTGAAATGGACAAAGTAAAGATACATACATACACACACACACACACACACACACACACACACACACACACACACCCCACACTGTAGAAACATATCAAATTTAACAGGGAAACAAGTGAGGATAGATGGAGGGGGTGTTAAAAAGGAAGGAATATTTTTGCAAGCAAAATAAACTTCCTGATTTTGAAGGCAAATTAAAGAAGGGGAAAAGACAGAAGATAAGGAATTGCACTTCAAAAAGAGAATAGCTGAACAAAATGTAGTATATGAATGTACTGGAATATTATTACACTGTAAGAAATGAGACAAGATGATTGCCAAGAATTCTGGGTAGTATGAACTGGTGTGGAGTGAAGCGAGCAGAACCAAGATAACAATTTGTACAAATTCAACAATATTGTAAAGAAAAACAACTTTGGGAGACTTAAAAACTCTGATAAATGCAATGACCAATCATGTCTCCAGAGGACCTAAGTGAAGCATATTTTCCAATTCCTGACAGAAAAGTGATGGTCTCAAGGAATAAAAACACATTTTTGGCCAGGGCCATATTTTTACTTCATTGTGCTTATTTGTAACAATAGATTTTTCCCTTTCTGTTGATTTTTAAATTGGGCAAGCTTTGGTAATACTGATGGGGAAGAAACAGGGATCAATGAAACATTTCTAAAACTGCACAGAAGAGAACAGAAGGAAGTCCTGAAGAAAGGGGAAAGGAAGGGAACAAATATTTATTAAACACCTACTACAGGCCAGGCACCGTGTCAAGTGCTTTAAAAACATCTCCTCAAGTAAGCACAGACATGTTGGATAATTTTTAAAGTAATGAATGGAATTGATTGTATGCTTTTAAAAAACCCAAGCAATACAATACAGAGATTCACAAGTTTATCTACAACACTCTTTGTGGTCTGTATATATGGGAATGTTCTTCTTTTTGGTACTGAAGTGTAAAATGAAAAGTCAAATATTTAAAAAGAACTCTATTTTATAACATTATAATCACTGCATTATTAATCACAAATCAAAATTTTATGATCTAAAATTTCTTCATACTTCTCTCTTCCAAAGATCCTTAATTTTATCAGTAGGAAATCTCCCCCCTCTTTCCCTTAGGATATAGTCAAATCAGCTGTGGTGCAAAGATGACTGGAATTTGGGGGCATAAGATGGAAGGGTGAGGCATAGCAAGCAGCTTGAATAAGTACTTATGTCCCAACCCCCCAAGCTGCCTTCACACCAATGAGGAATCAGAGAAGGACTTCAAAGCAAACTATCATTACAAAGTAACACGCTGACTGGTTAAAATAAGCCGAAAAGCCAACAAGATGCTTTTCCTGCTCCTGCATCTTTGTAGTCAGGTATTCAAGGAGTCAAGCAGCCCAACCCCAGAGTTCTGATTCCTTACTCACAGTCACTCTTCACCCAAATATTATATGTCAATCATCACAACATCCCCCTTTCCTTTCCCCTTCTAAGGGACCAGTCTCATCTGAACACTGGGCACTGTTTCCACCTGGTTCAATTCTAAATCCTGGTATATGGGGCCAGCTGCCAGGCTCTCCTGGCTAACCATTCAGCCACCCAAAAGCGTACGTCCAGAGAGAGATAAGCAAAGTGAAAGGGCCTACACAGCATGTCTCATTTACTAGGAACAGCTGACAAGAATGACACAGTGGTCTTGAAATACTTGCCACTGCCTTCTCCAGTTTACTTCACAGATGAGGAAACTGAGGCAAACAGGGCAAAGTGACTTGCCCAGGGTCACACAGCTAGTAAGTGTCTGAGGCCGGATTTGAACTCAGGAAGATGAGTCTTCCTGACTCCAGGCCCAGCATTCTATGTACACTGTGCCACCTAGCTGCCTCCTTCCCCATGCTGTCCTTAAACTGAGTTTTTAAAACCCAGTTTATACACATACAAAAATATTTATAGCAGCTCTTCTGTGGGGGCAAAGAACTGGAAATTGAGGGGATGCCCATCAATTGGAGAATGACTGAACAAGTTGTGGTAATGTAATGGAACGCTATTGTGCTATAAGAAATAATGAGCAGGCGGACTTCAGAAAAACTTGGGAACCTGGAAAGATTTATATGAACTGATGCTGAGTGAAACGAGCAGAACCAAGAGAACACTGTACACAGTAACAGCCACACTGTGCGATGACTGACTCTGATAGACCTGGCTCTTCTCAGCAACACAATGATCTTAGACAATTCCAAAAGACTCATGATGGAAAATGCTATCCAGATCCAAAGAAAGAACCACTGAATCTGAATGCATATGGAAGCAGACTATTTACTCTCCTTTTCTTTTGTTGTTTTCTTTTATTGCTTCATTCTCGTGGTTCCTCCCATCAGTTCCAATTCTTCTTTACATCATGACTAATGGGAAAATATGCTTAATATGAATGTGTAAGTACAGTCTATATTAGATTGCACACCGTCTTGGGGAGAGGGGAAGAGAAAAAAATGTAAAACTCAAAATCTTATGGAAGTGAATGTTGGAAACTAAAAATAAATTAATTATTTTTTTAAAAAAACACCTAGTTTAAGCCTATATTTATCCCTATTGTTTCATCTTATTAGTTTCAATCTGATGTTCTAGCTTGTCAATCCTGTCATCCAGTAAGAGAAAATAAAGAGAAGAGGAACTGGAGTGGAAACAGTCAGGAGAGATAACATCTCAACAATCAGAGATGTCCAAAAATGGAACTGGCTGCCTCACAGGTCATGAGTGCACTATTACTAGAGGTTTTCAAATACAAATAAGTTAACTAATTAGCTGAGGTGGCGCGATTTGGCAAGGTTGTCATTAGATTGCTCTCCTGAAATCTCCAGCCAATTAAATATTAAAAGGCAAACCTGAACTACCTCCTCTTTTTCTTGAGTCATTTACATTTGTTGATACACACACACATGAGAATTAAACCCAATTTCTATTGAGAAGTGTGCTATACTTACTTTCAGATACAATTTTCTGTCCTCAGGAAATAGTTCTTCCCTGTTGTACTAATAAGTTTGTTGAACAACACCAAACTAAGTCATTTGTATTCTTATCTCATTCAGAATTACTTCTGACTGACCTGATGACAAATGGTTCATTTACCATAGAGTAAACTAAGATTTTGGTTCAACCTTGATAATTACTGCTGAACAGTTCAAATAGGTCAGAGAGGAACTTTCTCAATGATAAAAGCAGATTCATACTCCTGATTACTATAATGCCTATTTATTGTAATGTTACAATTCATACCACAGGAATATACTACAATGTATACATATCACTGACACCAAATTTCAAAACAAATCTACTCTACAATGTGGCAAATGTCAACCTAAAGAAAATTCTTGCAGTGACATTCACAAACACTTGAAAATAGTTTTATCCCAGCAATGCTAATGACACTTAGAAGCATATTGGTGTTACTAGAATAACGTATTTTAAAATATAAACCCAAATGACTTTAATCCTTTAAAAATCACATTATAAATATGAATGTAGTCTTCTAAACAATTATCAGTGTATGAACAATTATTAAATATTGAAAACAGATGTTTTAGACTTTACATAAGACAAACATACAGACTGTCACTTTTCTTTGTAACTTTTCAGTATCTATATACTGTACTTTGTTACTATATCAAGAACCCAGCACACTTGGAAGGTTTTTATGTGGCAGATCTCCTTTAACAGGTAAGAATGGCTTACAAACACTGCTCTTTAAATGTGTAGAATTCCTGAAATGTTTAGAGCACACTTGAAAGTATCTTTTTTAAAAATCCCCATTATGATCTTGTTGAAACTTTTAATTTACTAAGAAAAATATTGATGGATAGTGCAAAGTAAAATTCCAGAATTATGAATTGCAGTAAGGTACTTACTACCCAGTATATTGTTTTTATCCTTCATGTTCAAAGCCTGTTATAATTCTTTCTGAAATGATTTTTTTTTTCCTGTGTATACACAAGTGTGATTGAAAAAAACAATGCTCTGCCCAAGAGCCCACCTTCCCAACTCCCAACTTTCAAGGCTGTTTTTTATTTTTTGGCTACAGAAGCAGTAAGGTGTAGTCAAAAGAACACTGTGCTTGTAATCACAAGTCTGGGGCTCTACCACTAACCAGCTAGGGGAACTGAAGGGCCTCAGTCTCTTCACCTTAGTGGGCTGCAGGTTCCTTACCTACATATTACAGCTTGATGGGTAAATCACTACCCTGTTACCTTCTAGCACTTTGTAAGGAATGCTCTATTATTACCTACCACATAGGGCTATTGTAAGGAATAAATGAGATAATACAAGTGAAAACATTTTGTAAACCACAGAACTATACACAAACACATTGTCATTACTACAGTCACTATCTGCATAACACCTATCTGCAGAGCTGCTTTGCTTTTCCAATCAATATCCTAGAAGTATTTACTTAGCCCAGAGTCACTCTGCCCTGAAGATGTTTCTCAAAATTCCTTCTTGAATTGAATTGAAACCTTGAAGTGAAAATAATTTCCAAATGCTTAAAGCTATGCTTCCAAATGTCCCAAGTATGGTCTCCTCTCCTCCCTGCCCATTGGTACCCGCCCACCTACAGTTTCGTGGATGTCCTGCTGTCCTTCATTCTCTACACATAATCCTAATGTCAGTTTGCTTATGGTTTTTTTTAAGTTTTCTTTGTATCCCCAGGGTTCAGCACAGCACTTGGTACATCATAAGGATTTAATAAATGCTTGTTAATGCTGGTGATAATGACATGCACAGCTTCAAGTCTTGCAAATTCTATAAAAGAAGCATTATTTCTTTAAAAATGTTTTCCAACCACCATAATTTTTCAAAAATGGTCGAGTACAGAAAGACTTTAGCATGCTTAGCCAAAGTGAGGCTACAAAGGTTTCATACAAACTCTAAGAAATCTTAAACATTACCTACTCTTTTTACCCTTCTGAAATCAGCCTGTGCATTTTACCACAAAATACATCTAATTCCTATACCTTCCCCTCAACTTCTCTCCTTCCTGCACACCAAAGGTACAAATTAGTCAACTGTCTCTCCAAAACAACAGAAAAAAAAGTATGAAAAGAAATGGCCAGGGTTAACTACAGAGATACAGCATGCAGTGGGAGGCCCTAAGCAAGGAAGGACAGAAAGGAAGATCTGGGATAGTGTCAGGGATAAGTAAGAGCTAGGGCTGAAGAAGTTTAATAGCCAAAGGAGAAGGCATGGAAAGGGACATGGCATCAGAAAGAAGAGACAGATGCACAGAGGAAAGACAGAAACACTGGATGATGAAACACAAGGACAAAAGTGAAGGTCAAGGGGCAGCTAGACGGTGCAACGGATAGAGCACCGGCCCTGAAGTCAGGAGGACCTGAGTTCAAATCCGGCCTCAGACCAAACACTTGACACTTACTAGCCATGTGACCCTGGGCAAGTCCCTTAACCCCAATTGCAAAAAAAAAAAGAAAAGAAAAGAAAAATATCATTTGGATCTTGCAGTTTTCAACTTCTACTATGAGTCAGGCACCTTCAATGCAAAGCTTAAATTACTAAAGCTGACACAGTTTTGTACAATCAATCTCAGTCTATGGAGCACAGTATTGGATTCATCTCTGACCTGAGAGGAACCAGCAAAAAGTGTTTATAGGTTTCAAAGTAGAGTCTTTTAATAATTTGTTTTACTTATTTAATATGCTTTGCTCTATTTCTATATTAAAATTTCTTCAATGAAAGTCACAGTTACATGCTAACTTGTTCATCTTAAAATTTTACTCACTAATTTATAATTCCTATATAATCTTCAAGGCCCTTAATTTAATTATCTTAAGTTAAAAATAATTTCCAAATGTTGCACTAATTTTAATCTAAAACAGAAAATACTAGTCACATGGTACCACTACTTCTAAGTACCACTACTTGGCTTACATGTAAGCCAAGGCAATAAGAATATTTGGTGTGATTTAGATCTTTGCTTTAATAGCCTTTAAGTATTATGGCATTTCACTATTTTGGAAGCTAAATTGGATAAAAATCATCAAATTATAACAAGAAAAAGAAATTTATCTAGGAATGAAGACAGACCCTACAAAGGAAAAGAAGGGTAAAGCTGGATGTGCTAAGCTGCCTAATCAAAAGGGCATACCAGAATAAAAGATCAAGTAAGAAGAGTGCGAAGGCAGGCTGAGGAGCATTTCAGTCAATCTATTTTCTTAGCCCAGAATTATATCTAGATGCATATGGGGTAGAATGACATACATACCTATAAAAACAGGTAAGCAAAAAACTCCCTTATTCATGAAATATTTTCATTTTTTTCCCAAATGCATGTAAAAATAATTTTTAACATTGGTTTTTATTTTTAATTTTGAGTTCCAAATTTCCTCCCCCCTTCCTTGAGATGGTAAGCAATTTGATACAGGTTATACATGTGCAATCATTATGCATGGCACATTCAACATCAAATACATTTTTTATCAGAAGCATCTTTAAATATGCTCTGCCTTTATTGAAGCACAACTGAAACCTGTCAAAACTGTTACTATATTTGAATATCTTTACGGAATAACCTTGTCAAACACTTTTTGGCCATTTGCATAATGAAATTCAATAAAGTATCTAAATTTTTTCTATTTATAATGATAATGGAATAAGAATAACCAATTTTTATTTGCTGAGATTAATTTTAAAGAGAAAATGACAATAAGCAATTTGACATATGGGATTTATTGTAAAAAGTAATATCTTGAATTTAATTATTTTGGCCTAATAATCTATGCCTACATTTCATATAATATGGTACAAGTTTTAAGTCAAAAGTTGTTTGTTTTTTAAATTGGACACAAGGGAGAGAGGAAGTCACAAAAAGATAAAATCAATCTTCCCGATAACCTGAAATTTAAAAGCTCGTGCAGAAACAAAATCAGTGCAAACAGGAAAAGGAGGGACACTTCTGATTAAGTTTTTTGAAAAAAGTCTTTGCATCCAGTGTCTCTGATAAAGGTCAGATATCCAAAATATCGAGGTAATCAATATAAGTGTATGTAAACTAAGAGCCACTTCCCAGGGGATAATGGTTCAAAGAATATGAACCAACAACTCTCAAAAGAAATTCAAGCTATTAAAACAACATGGAAAACACTTCAAATCACTAATAAGAGCAATATGAATCTAAACAGTTTTGAGTTTTCCCCCCAACACCTGACAAATTGGTTAAGAAAATAGTCAATGATGGTGGGGCTATGAAAAGATGGGTACTGTTGCGAAGCTGGGGCTTGACACAATCTATAAAGTAATTTGGAATGATACTTTAAAAAGTAACCAAAATGTCCATTCCCTCTAATTCTATTCCCAGGCAAAAACGACTAGCCAATCAAAGACAGAAAAGTTTCATAAACCCCATAATACTCATCACAGCACTTTTTGTGGAAGGCAAAAAACTAGAAACAAAGTTGATTAGGGAATGTACAAATAAACCATGGTACAAGAATATATAATGGAATATTGCTGTGCTATAAGTAACAACTAATACGATGAATTCAAAGAAGTATGGAAAGACCAATATGAATTGATGTGAAGCGAAGCAAGCAGAATCAGGAAAACAATATACACTACGACTACAAATGTAAACGGACAGAACAAAAAAAGAAAGAAAAGGAAACGAAAAACAATGCTGTGTAATTATAATGAAGAAGTTTGTTATCAAACATCACATAGCTTATCAGACAGTCTGGTAAGTGTTGCTCAACTATTTTTTCCCCTTTCCGTTATAATGAAGAAGAGGAAAGAGCTATATTTATAAATGAAGGTGATAGAAAAACAAAGGGTAAATCAAATATTAAAGAACAAGGGGGGAAACGTGATTGTTTGGCACTTAAAATATCTTCCATCAAACAATTACTAACACCTATTAGATTTTCAGACCAGCCCACACACATCCATTCATCCACATATTGTTGTTCAGTTATTTTCGGTCACGTCCAACTCTTTGTGATGCCATTTGGGGTTTTCTTGGCAAAGATGCTGGAGTGGTTTGCCATTTCCTTCTCCAGCTCATTTTACAGATGAGTTAATGAGGCAAAGAGGGTTAAGTGACTTATCCAGGGTCACACAGCTAGTACGTGTCTGTGGCCACATTTGAACTCAGGAAGATGAGTCTTTCTAACTCCAGGGCCAGAGCTCTATCCACTGTACCACTCACATACAATCTTGCTAAAACAACAGGATCTGAGCAGAGTTCTAGTGTTTGTGAGCCAGGCGAAAGGGAGTAAAGAGACCACAGGAAGAACTCTGGCTTTTGTAGAGTTCCCCATAAAGCACAGAGGCATGTTCTAGGTTCAAACAAAGAACAGAAGAGAGGGATAGCAAAATACAGTCAATTCTGCTACAATGAGTGTTTCAAAAATGTGAATTTGTTCCAACACTACTGATACATTAGGGAACATTTTGAGTTTCCTTCTGCATGATTTCTTCTGTAAGAAAGTGAGAATACAGAAAACCACACAATAGCTTCACAGTAATTCACCAGTAACGACTCTTCGGATGCCCACCTCCACAAGCCAACTTCAGGTCTTTGTCAAAGGACCGTACTTAGCTTATTTTCCAGTGCAGTAGGACCTGGTTTTGCACCTAGACCCCTCAAACCTCCTGACACCTTGGCCTCCTGAGTTCTGGCCTGTCCAACTTCCTCCTGTAGCTCGGGGCACAGGTGGAGCATAAGCCACTACTTATTATAGTATTTATGTATTTCTTAACCATTTAATATGTATAAAACTATGCTGGGTTTTTGTTAGGTTCCCATCTTTTTTTTTAACGTATCGCTAATCAAGTTTTTGAACATTATGTCCTTAAAATCCTGTTCTTCCCCTAAGCCCTGTAGTTTTTGTTGCTCTGTTTTGCATTTTAGCAACGCGATGTCAGATGATAGCAGAATTGCTTGTATTTGGTATCTCTCACAGCAATGAAAAAGAGAAGGCTCCAGGAGAAGGTTACAGCAACAGCAGGGTAGGGCTCTAGGAGAAGCTAGAGAGAGATGTTACGGGAGGGTTCAGCAAAGTACTGCAGGCATTGGTGGGGGAGTCAGGGCACTGTAAGTATAATGGTAAGTGACATCATGTTGCTATCATCATCAACATTTATAAGTATATATAAATTGGATTCCCAAAGCTCTTTACAAACATATCATGAAGCATGAACAGATCCTGAAGAGCCTTCCAAATTACTGAAGTTTGAATTATATTCAGAATAATTTTCAACTGAAATGTATTTTATTACAGTCTTATGAAAAATCAGTAAGCAACATAGATATGGTAATTCTCAGTTAACCAGAATACTCTCTCCAAACCCAACTATTATGGATAAACAAGTGGGCAAGTTTCCCCCAACATTTTGAAGCTGGAAACTTTAAAAGCTACTTATCTGGTTCTGCTGTGAAAGCCTTGACTACAGTTCTAACAAAAAAACTGGTTTTTCTCTGTTCTCTGTCACAGAATAGTTAAGAACGAAAAATAGTAACTTCACACTAAAAGAATACAACTTTTTTCATTAATAAAGACATGTTCCTTTCATAGAGACAAATCAACAAAAAACTAGAGGAATCTGAGGCAACTATTTATGCCTAATTAGCATGTAGTCCAATCAGGTAAATTTGAAGAAGACGAAAGCCAATTTTCTGAAGCAATACAACGATGTATGCTTTCAAGAGTTACGGTAGGTTGGAGGCAGGACAAACTTAGGGGCATCAATTGAGAGCTCAAAGGAACCTTGGGGGCCAGCGAGCTCAACTCCTCATTTTATATGAAGAACAGAGGCTCAGAAAGTTGTGGCTCCCCCAGGGTAACATAAATGTGTAATGAGTTTTGTGAACCTAGGTCTTCCTGACTTCAAGCCCAGCACTCTATTCAGGATTCCTTTTCCTCACAGCACTTCTGTCTTCTCTTAGTAAAATCCCCTCAAGTAGAAAGATCCATCTAATAAGGTAAATAAGAATTCCAAACAAAAAGGAAGGTTGTCCCATCTATCTATGCATACTGCAAGAATTACTGCGGTTGTGATTATTTTTTTTCAAAGATGTTATTTATCAAATTGTAAAAGCAGCACAGAACAATGGACAGAAATCTGGGGAGAGATCAGGAGGACCTGGTTTAAGTCCTCCCTCAGATCCATCCTGGCTGTGTGACCCTAGGCAAGTCACTTACCTCTCATGCCCCAAGCAACTCTCTAAAATTGGATCTGCCAAACTTAGAGTTTTCCATACCAGTCAATCCATAAGCATATATGCACCAGGTACTATGTTAAGACCCCATCCCCTCTCCACCTGATGAATCTATCCTTCTGCCCTATGGAAAGAAATAACAGGCCTGAGCAAACATCCTGACACAAGGGCACCAACCCAGCAGAACAGGGAACCAACCTCTTGGGGCAAAAGTCAGGATAAAGAAAAAGAGAAGAGAAAAGTTACCACCCACTCAAATGCATGCATGCACCATCCCTAAACACAAGGCACACAGCAAAGGACCAGCTCAAATCAACCATCAGGAGCTATTTCTACTTTCCTAAGGAACATCAATATCACTGCTTAGCTCTCCATTGCAAAAGTGCAGAGACCAGGAGAAAACCTCTTGCTGGACTGAATCTAGCCCCAAACCATGCCTCTCTTCTCCAAAACCAAGGCAGGACCTGAACTTTAGACATCAGACCTCTCATATAGAGCAGTGGTTCTCAAACTTTTTGGTCTCAGGACCCTAAAAGAAGTCATTCTTAAAAACTGAGAAACTTCCCACAAAACAGCTTTTGTCTATGTGGGTTATAGCTTTTGATATTTACCCTATTAGAAATTTAAAAGTATTAATATTATTACAAAAATGGTTTTGTCTTCATTGACCTCCTGGAGTGGGTTCTGGGACCACACTTGAAGAACCAGTGATATAGAGAATCACAGCCCTGAGTTCTTGGCCCCTCACCTCAAGGACTCAGCCTAGGATAAAGACCGCATCAACAGGAAAGGCCATTAACACAAAGTTCAGAATCCCTTCTTTGCCAGTATTTAAAAATTATTTTTGCTTTTTAAATGTCCTACTATTTGAAAGAGAACTGACATTCCAATGTACCCACTGAAACCCCTATTCTACCTATGACAAACTTCAAGGACTTCTGTCTCCCCCTGAAGGTGCAATCCTTCTGCACCCACTTAAGTACTAGATACAATCTGAAACAATGGACCAGGAGGAGTAGCCAAACTTGCTTCCCATTATCATTTCTCAACCCTCCTCTGATACCATCACTTAACAACCTCTCCTCCTCAGAGGTTCACTCCATCCAAATCCTCCCAGGCAGTTTATCTACAGGCCTCCAGGTCATCTTCCCTCCTTTCACAGTACTAGACTCAGCCTTCCTCTCTACCTCAACCCTTTAAACTAAGAGACTTAAATATAGAAGTTCTCTCAAACATTAATCCCCTTAACTCCCAAGACTACAACCTTTATAAATCTCAGCCACACCTAAGCACACAATAAAGTGTGATACCCTAGATATCACTAACACTCACCAAGTGTCCTACACTTTTATGATCAAGAATTCTCAAATTCCTATATCCAACCATAAGCTGCTTCTTCTCCCCAACTTCAGATCTCAAAACCTCTTGCCATCATCAGCATTCTCTCATCTTTTACTCCAGGCTCTGATAAAGAGATGACCTATCTCACCAAGACCAACCCATATAATTGTACCTTTGATCCCATGCTCTCCAAGTGCCCCACAATCAACCCAACCTCTCTAATCTTCAACCTCTTCCTATCTACTTGTTCATTTGCCACTGCCTGTAAACATGCCAGGGTCTCTCCCATCATTAAAAAAAAAAAACCTCTAACTTTCCCAACCATCTCCTACTCAACCTGTATCTCCCCTCTCTCAGTCAAGCTCAAGGAAGTGTCTATATTGGGGTGGGGAACCTCAGACTTCAAGGCCACATGTGACCCTCTAGGTCTTCAAGTGCAGCCCTTCGACCGAATCCAAACATGTGTTCTGTGAAGTTTGGACTCGGTCAAAATGCCTCACTTGAGGACGTAGAGGGCCCCATGTGGCCTTGAAGCCTGGGGTTCCCCACCTCTGGTCCACACAGTTGCTTCTAATTCTCTCCTCTTGTTCAGTTCTCAAACTCATGCAATATGGCTTTCAACGAAATCATTCTCCAAAGTTATTAATGATCTTTTTTGTTTTCATTTTATTCTGAACTTAACAAATATCAAATAGAACGGGTATTTGCATATACACAATAGATCAAAAAAAGCAAGCATCGTACATGAAACTCCAGGTCTCTATGACACACAACTTGTTTTTCTTTTCACATAACTACATAAAATCAATCTACAGCTTTCAAAGTTCTCCTGCTTAACTTGTCTTTACTTTTCTGTACTTTTCTTCCATTAAAAAATAAGATGCCTCAATGACCCTCTTTTCTTTATTCTTTTGCTACCTTATTCTTTCCTTTTCTTACTGTCTCCCCACCCCTAACCGTAGCCCCATTGGAAAAAGAAATTAAAAACAAACCCTTGTAACAAATACACAATCAAGCAAAACAGATTTCCATGCTGGAAATGAACTGTTCTCCCAGTTCTGCTCATTTCACTCTGCAACAGTTTATATAGGTCTTCCCAAAGATCTCTGAATAACCAAAGCTCTATAGCACTTAACCCCATCGACCACCCTCTCCTCTTTTTTAAAAAGTTTACTTATTTTATTCTGAATTTAAGAAATAAGACAAGCATTTCCATAACATAGTAGAATAGAAAAAAAAAAGATGATTGTATATGAAACTGCAATCTATTATGTACAACTTACTATTCCTTTTAAATATATAAAAGTTATCATATAACTTTTTTTTCCCTTTTTTTCTTCCCTCTCCTGCACCCCTAAGGATGGCTATCATTGGACACAAATATGTGTATGTGTGTATAATACACAGAGACAGAGACACACACACACATAAAAACATTCTATACATCCTATTTATCAGTTCTTTCTCTGGATATAAATACTGTCTTCCTTCATATGTCCTTTATAGTTAATTTGAGTACTTATAATAGTCAAAATGAGTCACTCAAAGTCGTTCTTTTTGTTTTGGTTTGGTTTGGTTTTTTTGGTGAGGCAATCAGGGTTAAGTAACTTGCCCAGGGTCACACAGCTAGTAAGTGTCAAGTGTCTAAGGCTGGATTTGAACTCAGGTCCTCTTGACTCAAAGGCCAGAGCTCTATCCACTTCGCCAACCCACCTGCCCCTTCAAAAAAGTGTTGTTGGGGCAACTAGGTGGTGCAGTGGATAGAGCACTGAAGTCAGGAGGACCTGAGTTCAACAGGCCTCAGACCAAACACTTGACACTTACTAGCTGTGTGACCCTGGGCAAGTCACTTAACCCCAATTGCCTTTAAAAAAAAAAAGTGTTGTTACTGTATACAATGTTCTCTTGGTTCTGCTCATTTCACTCTTCATTATTTTGTGCAAGTCTATCCATGTTTTTCTAAATCATCGAGCTCATTATTTCTTACAGCACATCACTTACCACAACTTGTTCAGCCATTTCCCAATTGAAGGGAATCCCCGCCCCGAAATTTCCAGTTCTTTGCCACCACACAGACAACTGCTATAAATATTTTAGAACATATAGGTTCTCTTACTTGAATGTTCGTTCTTCCCTAAGTTTTCATGACACTACTGTTTGTTTGTTTTCCTCCCAGCCTAGAGGTTCTTTCTCAGTATCCTTTATGGAAACAAAGTCCATGACCTTTCCCAGAGGGCATCTCAAGGCTCTGTTCTGGTCCTTCCCTCCTTCTCTTCCCTCCCTAAACTCACCCTAGATCTCATCAGTTCCCATGGGTTCAATTAGCAGCTCTTTGCAAATGACTACCAAAGCTCTAGCTAGTCTCTTTCCTGGGCTCATCTCACATGCCAACTGCTTACTGTGCATTCCCAACTATATATTCTACCTCAAATTCAACACATACAAAATGAAACTCATTAACTTTCCCCCAACTTCCTTATTTCTATCAAGGGCATCCAGTCACCCAGGTGAGGAAGCTCAGAGTCACCCTCAAGCCGTCCCTTACCTTCACTTCCCAACATCCAATCAGTCAAATCTTGTCAATCTGACCTCTACAGCACATATCCCAGTCTTTCCTACTTTCTACTTACATGCTAAGCCAAAAGCAAACCATCTCTCCCTCCTATAAATCTTCATAGTACTTGGTAGTACCCTCCCCACCCCATGTACCACCACACTCTTCCTTGTATTCTATTTCCTTGTGTATATCCTTTTACTGTCCCCTCCCCCAATGGACTTCAAACTCCTTGATAGGAACCTGTTTGTTTTATTCACCTTGTATTCCCTACAGGTACTTAATAAACATCAGGTACTTAATAAATGCTAGCTAGGTTGAACTGAATTAGAATTACTCTAGTTATGACAAGGCAAGAACGTAAGTAAAAAGTGAAGTGAAAGAGGTGTTGTGAAGAATGTGAACTGGGTAAACAGATGTATACTCAACTTCGGTTTCTATTCTCTCTCCCTCTGTCTCTAGCTATAATAAGGAGAGAGGGAGGAATAAAGGGAAAATGGAGGACGAGGAAGGAACAGAGATGGAGGAGGGAGAGGGAAGGTAGGAAAAACGGAGGGGAGAAAGAGAGAGGAAAAAGAGGAGAAAGAAAGAGAGGGGCAGAAAAGGGAAGGGGGAGATAGAAGAGGAAGAAGGAACAGGAGAGTGTTTGTGTGTTAATATAATTATTGAATTTAACTTTATATTCTTTGTTCCTTGTATTGTTAAAAATTTTGGCCTATAAAAACTCTACTGACTAGTCAGGTTTATATTGCCTTTTTAAAAAACCTATAAATGCAGTAGATAGAGCTCCAGCTTTGGAATCAGGAAGACCTGAATTCAAATCCAGCCTCAGACACATGACATTTACTAGCTGTGTGACCCTGGGCAAGTCACTTAACCCTGACTGACTCGCCAAAAAGCAAAAAAAAAAAAAATAATAATAATAACAAAAACAAAAAAAACAAAAACAACCCTATAAATGACTTTTAAATGATTCAACAGATCAGAAGACTAGATTTAAAAAAAAACTTCCATCTTAGTACACAAAGATTAATTATCTCAAATGATAAGAAATATCACATTGTATTATATATCTCCATATAGGCCAATTTCCTTGCCTAGCATTTCACAGATGCATGCTGCAGGTCACAAGGGCCTGGACAAGAGAAATTTGTATTACTGAGTCATCTTCAGGTTACACTACTAGAAAAACCAAGTCAAAATAAGCCTTCCTGCTAATGTCACCTGGGCCACTGCTGCTGATTAAACCACTTCCTTACAGTAATTATTCCAAACTTTAATAGTCAAACTGACAAAAGTCCTCAAGCCAAACCCAACTCTAAATGCTATCTCCTCATTCTATTCTACAGAAGATACCACTCTATTTCTCTCCTTCAGCAATCTCCTCCACACTCATTTCAATTATCATCTCAAAGCAGACTGTTCCAAGACCTCTTCTACAACTTTAGACCTAATAGTATAGTTTCCAATAGCCTAGCCAGTTCAGCACCTTCAACTATATATCCCCTAGGTACTTCAAACACAATATAAGAATAGGGACTGGGGCAGCTAGGTGGCTCAGTGGATAGAGTACCGGCCCTGAAGACAGGAGGACCTGAGTTCAAATTCAGCCTCACGCTAAACACTTCATACTTACTAGCTGTGTGACCCTGGGCAAGTCACTTAACCCCAATTGCCTCGCCAAAAAAAAAAAAAAAGAATAGGGACAGGGAAATGGGATGGAAACAGGGACAGGGAAAGGAACAGGGACTGGGAAAGGGATAGAGACAAGAATTGGATTTACGATTTCGCTGGTATAACCCTTAAAGAATTCTATTTCCTGCCATTCTCCTCCTCTTTTGATCCTATTCTGGTGTCACAAAACAGTTCTAGGAAATCACAAAACCATGCTGACTGAGCCCACACTGCAACAAGGCAAGCATTCTATTACTCCCTAAATGAATTACTACCCCCTTCTCCACAGTAGTTGTTTCAAACCTTCTTGTGTTTCCTAAAGCCTCCCCACACTCTTATCATATGAGAACCGCCACCTCACACTTCACCAAAAAGTTGAAACCGTTTACTAAGACCAAGACCATTTCATTTCTAGCCCTGCTTTCCTCTCCCTTAACTCACATCAGATATCTTTCCCAACTAGCTCCACCTCCATCCAATTTCACATAAAAAGATGCCATAACAAAATCCTCCATGTGCACTCTTGAGATTATCCCCCCTCCAGCAGACTGCCTAACATTCCCACTCTCTCCAATCTCTTCCTATCTACCGACCACTTCTCTACTGAGGACAAACATGCCCATGTCTCCCCCAACCACAAAGAAACAAACAAATGAAAGAAGGAAGGAAGGAAGAAAGGAAAGAAAGAAGAAAGAAAGAAAGAAAGAAAGAAAGAAAGAAAGAAAGAAAGAAAG
>NW_020954546.1:25592396-25625927 GCF_900497805.2 Vombatus ursinus
AAAGAAAGAAAGAAAGAAAGAAAGAAAGAAAGAAAGAAAGAAAGAAAAAGAAAGAAAGAAAAAAACTTCACTTGATTCTTCCATCCCTGATAGCTATAACACTGTATCTCCCTTCTCCTTTGTGGCTAAACTTCTCTAAAAAGCAACCTACAGTCAGTATTTGCACTTCCTCACCTCTTCCTCTCTTCTAAATGTTTTGCTATCTGGTTTCCAACCATGATATGAACAGGAAGTTTTCAGAAGAAGAAATCAAAGCTATCTATAGTCACGTGAAAAATCTAAATCACTACTGATTACAGAAATGCAAATTAAAACAATTCAGAGATACCACTTCACACCTATCAGATTAGCTAACATGACAGAAAAGGAAAATGACAAATGTTGGAAAGAATGTGGAAAAATTGGGACACTAATTCACTGTTGGTGGAGTCATGAACTGGGCCAACCATTCTAGAGAACAATTTGGAACTATGCCCAAAGGGCCTGTACATATCTTTGGCCCAAAAATGCCACTACCAGGTCTGTATTCCAAAGAGATCAAAGGAAAAGGATGTGGACCTATATGTACAAAAATATTTATAGCGTCCTCACAATCACCATGGTCACAAGTATGGTTTCTATCTCAACTCCACTCACTTGCCCAGGTAAGTATCTGAGACTTTACTTGAACTCAGGCCTTGAATATATTATTAGTTATTATTATATCATTATTAGTTACTAGTATTTCTTCCTTTACCAGACTTCCTCTCTTAAGCCCCAGCTCTTCATCCTGAAGCCTCAGTCTAGGCCTGGAATTCACACACTGGAAGTACCCTTCCCACAAGCAGCCTTTCATCCGATGGCTCCTCCTAGAATCTCCATTTAAGGAAAGGATCCTGGCCAACCATGTCTCATTTCTCTCCAGCTGTACTCTGAACTTTACCTACCAAGCCTCCACAATGAATATCCCCACTATTCAGCTTCCTTTTATGTGTTATCTTCCCCCATTAGAATGCAAGCTCCTTGAGGACAGGGGCTGTCTCTCTAATTTTATTCCCAGCTCTTAGCACAATGCCTATTACAACAGTAAGTGTATAAGCAATGCTTTTTGACTATATGGAGTCTACCATCCAGCACTACTGACTGGCCTACTCAAAAATACATGCTCCTCAAACATGTAATTCCAAGTTCCACGTCTAGAGCTTCACCATGTTTCTGAACTGGGCTGTCCCTGGAACCTGAAATGTTCTGCCTTCTTATCTCCACCTCACGGATTTCACTGACTTTCTTCCAAACTCAACTCAAATCCCACCTTTCACAGGAGGCCTTTCCCCAGCCCTATAGCTGTTAATGCCGTCCCCTTCTTGATTATCTTCATCTACTCTGCATATAACTTGTGTGTACCTAGTTATTTACATGTTGTCTCTCATAAGAATGCATACTTGTTGAGGGCAGAGACTAATTTGTTGGTCTTTCTTTGTATCCGAAGCAAATAGCAAAATGCCTGGCACATAGTGAGCAGTTAAACCTTTTGATCTATCAGTCCGACTACTGAGACTATTCCTCCAAGGAAGTTAATGACAGAAAAAATGTAACACAATATTCATAGCAACATGCTTTTTGTTAGCAAAAAACTGGAAACAAAGTAGCTGCCCATCAAATAGGTAATAATAAACAAAATATGGTATAAGAACGTAATGGAATATTACTGTGCATTAAGAAAGGATGGATACGAGGAATTCTAAGACACATAGGAAGTCTTGTGTGAGGTTTTGTGAATCAAATGATTTTTTTGCTTCCTAAGCTCACCACTTAAGTAAAGTAAGAAGAGCCAAGAGAACTCAATTAATACAATAATGTCAACGAAAACAACATCAAAAGGCAGCTTGTCTCAGTAGCTAAACCTTGTTTCCGAAGAACAGAGAATAAAACCAAGTGTTGCCTTCTAGGGTAGAAAGGTGGGATGAAGAAGCTTTAACATTCACTCTGTTGTCAGTCAGTTTTCTACGTTAACATGGGAGGGTTCGACTGTAGAAAAGAGGGAGGTATCAAGAAATCACTGTGATGGTTAAAAAAAAGCCATTAAACACAAAAGCTACCCCAAAATACTGAGGAGATTCTTCCTCTAAAATTGCTTTCTGAGACAGTTTGTGAACTACAAAAGAAAATGTGCCTTTATTACAGTCACATCTCCAAAAAGAACGCATCTTCACTGGAGAGCTCCAAATCACTTGTGGAAGTTTCCAGAGTTCAGTCCTCCCTCAAAGGAGAAAGACTTTCCACTGGACAAATTACATTTTAAAATCTGCTACATACTCTTATAGCAATTATGAAAGAAGTTTCAGACAATCTCTGTCATGGAGTATTACTGCACCTAAGAAACAAATAGGAAGAATTCAAAGAAACAGGGGAAGATGTGAAGTTCTGTACCTTGCATGTTCTAGGCAGTTAAAAAATAATGCTTAATAATTAAATTGAACTGAATGGACTGAAATGATGCAGAACAAGGAAAGCGGATACAAGAAAATACCATATGAAGTTACAGTTGGTGAAGACATTAACTGACAAAAACAAAAACAAAACCACACACACCTCAGGTTAACTACAGTGGACAGGGCTGGCATGGTATAAACATGAAGGGTAGGGCAAATTACAAGAGTGGCATTTATACAATTTGATTTACAAAATCAATTTTTTTATTATTTTTGCTTAACTATTTTTGGAGGATATACTTTCATTATTTTTAATATTTGCCTTATGAATATATAATTTTAATTGTTTTCAGTGGAGACATCACTAAAATAAGGATATAGATTGCCAAGGGGTCTAAAAGTAAACACTCCACTTGCCTCTGATCTGAGGTATTTACAGTCACACCTGAAATATGAAATACAACACATTGGGCACTCAAGTTATCTCCACCCTGGACCCTGATTCAGAACCCAATCCTGAGTTTGCAGCTGCAGATCTGGATAGGGCAGAAGCAGCCAGGGCACATTCCTAAGAAAACTGGCCTCAAGCCAGAAAAAGTCAATATGAGTTCCAGTCCTGCCCCCTCTACAGCAGGCCTCTTGACTTCTCAGTGCTCTAGGTCACCTGCAATATTCCAGGCAGTTTCCTTTATCAAAGGAACCATAGGGCCAAATCCCCTATTTCCAATCTGCGCTGATAACACTACAAATGCAACATGTCTCCACACCCTAAAAACAGTTTATCTTACTAACTTTGGCAATAACACTTAGACTCTGCTCAAATGTCCTCCCTCCAGTCAAACTGGATTCTGCACATCCGGTAACTTTCCAACTTTGTTCAGTCTGACAATCTCCACATCTCTCCACTCCAGAAGACATCTCTGGTCCAGGTCCTCATCACCTTTCCCCTATAACACTTACAACAGCCTCCTAACAGGCCTCTCTTTCACACTAAACTTTTCTTCACATAGCTGCCGAAATAATCTTCCTATTGAACAGGTCTTACCACATCATTTTCATGTCCCCCAACCTTCAGTGGTTCCCAAGTGCTGACAGCATAAAATACAAGCTCTTCTGTTTGGCATTTAAAGTTCTTCTGAATCAGGCTCCCGCTTCTGTTGCCAGGCTCTTTACTCATCAGCCTTTCCTAACTCACCAACAGCAATAATTAGACATTGTTTCAGGAATTTTTCAGCTCAGCCAAACTGACATCTTGCTGTTCCTGACACATTTATCTTCCATCTCTGCACCTTTGCCTGAAGTGCACTTTGGCTCCTCATTAGCTTCCTTCAAAACTCAGCCCAGTCATCTTCTTTATGAGGCCTCACCCCTCCGTGAACTACCTTGTATCTGCACTTGTTTTGTATATACTTCTGTGCACATGTTTTGTCCTCCCCCACCTCATCCCCAATAGAATGTAAGCCTCTTGGGGTCAGGCACTGCTTTATTTTTGTCTTTGTATTCACTGTGCCTAGTAGGGTGCCTGGCACATAATACGGTCTTAATAATTGCCTGCTGATTGACAGATCACTTGGCACTCCCCCAAAAAACTCAAACTGTGATGTGCTAGAAGAATATACAGAGTATCTTCCTACTCTGAAATTCCGTGAAAAGCCACAAGCTTCCTGGGCCTCTGTCCTCCCCATATATAAACTAGGGAATAACCTGCCCATGCCAACTTAAAGGAATTATAAAGATTAAATGAGGGAATATAGAATTCTTTAGGGAAATATCAGATGGAAATATCTAATCTTAATTTTTAACCTTAAGTATCCCCAGTGCTTAGCCCAGTACTTAGCATATAGTAAGGGCTTTAAAAAATGCTTGTTGACTATCTGAAGGAGAAAGACTAGTGGCAATAAATTGTTTTAAAATTTTAAAAGTAATAAAGGTAAATTAAGAAATCTGCAACATAAAGAAGCTTAAGACAAAACAAATTGAGATCTCTTGAGTATTCAAAAATCTCCTTTGTACTAGAATGAGGAATTAGTTTAAAAACTAAGTAGTTCCCTAATGGTATTGATACACTTTAGAAAATAATATTACTTCTCATTCAATCAATATGTGAGTCCATTTTCCTGATTCAGCTCTGTAGCAACCGATTATCTGTAATGAGAAAGCTGTAAAAACGTTGGAGCTTCCCATTTTTCCTACTTCCTGTTTATACATAAGAGTTCTGCTAAACTATCTAATGAATCAAAAGGAGTGCCCTCTAGTTCATATTAAAGTTGTGTGTTTCAGTGCCAACACTCATGTGCTTACTGCTCTATTAATATGTGACTCAGCATTGCCTCACTGAGTTTGTTCATCAGACTCTTTGTAAAGGGCACATGCAGTAGCACCCAAGAGTTCTGGGTGTGTCCCGCTTTAGATATTTGCATTCACATGGTATTTGCTGTACTCTGTATAGCAATGCCGCAGACATTTTCAAAGGAAATGTTCCTCGAATTTTAAAATTCTTCAATTAAGAGTAGGGAAGAGAAGGGGGATGGCTGCCAAGGGACCTCAGTAGCTTCAGCTCATCATGTCAGTATGCTTTCTTCCCAATGAAACTCTGAGAGTGCAGAAGTCTTTGAAAATGACAGTCAAGAAAGGATTGGAAAAGTGAGTATTGCTTCACATCATCTGAGTCATCTGTGGCCTTTAGCTGCTGAGCACATTTAACAGGCAAAGCTAAAAATTTTTTTAAAAGATTGTGATTATGACCTTCTCAAAAGTTGCCTAGGCCAGAGCTTAAGCATACAGAAATAATGAGGCAAAGCAAGTTACATATACAGCTGACCAGACACAAAGTATTTGGTCCTTTATTAGAAGAAGTAGGCCCATCTGACCCTATGTACCACCTCTCAGAGGCACTGTCATAGATAACCTGGGGGAAGCTTATACCTTCCATTCAATGAATCCCCAGTGAGGTTCCTCTTTCCCTGTTCTCCTTTACCTCTCAGCCCCTGCAAGCCACGTCACTGTCATTTCACAGTGAGGTTGGTAGACATTCAGAGCACCCACATTTAATCACTTTGTACATAAACAAGTGTTCCCCTGTCATTAATAACCTATTATTCAACATGTTTGAAATTGAACTAAGTATTTTCCTCCCTAAACTTGTCTCCACTGCTCTCCTCCCAAATTCCCTATTTCCGCAAATGATCCAACCATCTATACAGACTTGTAACCTTGAAATCATCTCTGACTTCCTCCCCTCTTCCTCACACCACAAATCCCCACAAATAACAGTTGTCAAATCTTGCCATTTCTACCTCTAAAGTTGCTCATACCTGGCTGATCCTCTTTATTCTTCCTGCAATGGCTGTCTATTAGGCCCTTATCTACATTAACAATTCCAAATCTTCCAGCATTGAGTATATCCCTTCCCACATCCATCTTGCACACTGTACCTAGGCAACCCTCCTAATCCTCCCACTTATTATGTCACTCATCAATTCAAAACTCTTCAGTGGTTCTCTGTCACCTACTAAAGAAAATTTAACTTCTGATTTCACCATTCAAGGTCTGGTAGTTTGCCTTCAACCTATCTGTTAGCTTTATTTTAAACTAATTCCTTTCAAATGCCAACTAGAGTACTAACCATCTCCTGTTCTTTTATTATGCCTTCTCTCATTTGTCCTTTGCTCATTAAGTCCCTCATATCTGAAATAAGACTCTCACATCCCAATTTTTCCCTAGATGTTCCTCTAGTCCTTCAAGATAGCAGCACCTTCTCTAAAAACTACTTTCTCTTACCTCCCCAGATTAAAGTGACTTCTCACTCCTCAAATATCTCATAAGGATAGGCCTAGACACTTCCTTGCATTATTTCTTTGCCCTACCTGTCACCCTCATCTTTTATCCTTGAGAAGGGTCTATATGTCATTCAACTTTGTATCCCTTGTGACTAGTACAGGACACTGCATATATGATATGCATTCATTTTTAGTCGAATGGAATCAGTTAAATACCTATGATCAGTGTTTTGCTTGAAGCTAGAGAGGATAAACAAAAAATCACTTGGCTTAACAGATTACTCTTATTCTACCACTCAGTTATATTAATTCACACTTTCCCCCGAATAAATTATCAATCAGATTATCTGTGTACCACAGTGCTGATGCAACCCACAAGGTGAGGTGGGGGGGGGGGGGGGAGAGACCAGAGAGATGAATAAAAGAATAAAAGATTCAGTCCTTGACCTCAAGGAGCTCATAGTGTAATAATAAAGATAAGATAGATATGCACTCAAATAAAAGTTTAATTGAACAAACATTTATTAAGCAGTTACTATGTACGCATACAACATTGATAGCCTTCAACTGTTCCAAATATCCTTCTCAAGTGTCATCCCTGCTCCACCCCAGAGGATACCTCATTGGCCTACTAGGCTGAGAAAACCAAGCTCATAAATGATGAGTTCCCTCCCCTTCTTTCTTTCACATGTCAGAATCCCTCTACATTTTACCTGTTCTCTTCTCCTCATTAGTCCCTAGAGAAGAGGAAATGGCTCTTCTTGCCACGGCAACCCTATCCCCTCCATTTGTGCCCTTGATCACAGATCAACACTCCCCTGATTCTGAATCTGCCTACAAGCTCCTTTTCACTTTCCAATCCCTTCTATAAACATGTTCAGATCTCTCTCATCCTTTACTAAAAACATCACTTAACCCTGTCAGTCTCTCAGATCAATCTTTCCTCCCTTTTACTGAAGAGCTTCTAGAAAGAGGCAGCTCCATTCCCTGTCTCCACTTTATCACCCACATTTAAATCACGCCTATCACATCTATCACCTATCACACCCAATCTGGCTTTTGACCATGCTATTGAAACTGGTCTCTCAAACATTAACAAGAATTTCTTTTAAATACTTAATGTAACAGCTTTTTCTTAGCTTTACTTGACCTGGCCCTGTTTCATTTTTGTTTATATTCACAGGGCCACGCACAATACTGTGGACATGAAGGATGCTTAATAAATCTTTGCTGAATTGAATTGGTAGAGACAGAAAGCTAAAAGACATCAACACAATCATTCTTATTATGTGCCAGGCACCATGCTAAGCACTGGGATACAAAAAGAGACAAAAGACAGTCCTACTCTGTAGGAGCTTACAATCTAATGGGGGAGAGACAACATGCAAACAAATATATACAAAGCAAGCTATATGTAAAATAAACAGGAAATAATTAAAAGGGGGAAAGCATTGGAATTAAGAGAGGGGTTAGGAAAGGTTTCTGTGGGATTTTAGATGGGATTTAAGGGGGGGTGTCAGTAGTTGTAGTGGAGGAGGGAAAGCCTTCCAGGCATGGGGGACAGCTAGAGAAAATACCTGGAACCAAGATATGCAGTGTTTTGTTCACACAGATTGCTGCCTCTCTAAATTTAAAAAAAAAAAAAAGTTAATTGACAAGTTTTAAAATGCAATTTTCTTGCTTTCAAATAGAGACCCTTTCTTTTTCTATAAAATGTACTGTAGAACTCTTCCAACACTATACTATCCCAAAATTTGTAGGATCACATATCATTTTAAAATTATTCTTTGTATACTGAAATGTTTGTGTTTGTTGATGATTAAGTTAATAATAAAATAGAAAATTAAAAGTATATTATATTTCTAATAGGTAAAGAAAAATCCTATTAAAGGTATAACTCAGTAATCCTAATGTAACGAATTATTCAAGTCTTCTGAACTCTAAAATGACAATGTTACACTTAACTCTATGGGACACACAGCAATCTTGGAGGTATTGGAAATTTCCAGTCACAGAACTGGAAGCAACTCTAGCCTAAGCACCCAGGAAGTATGTCCCAGCAGAAGACTGATAACCACCTATATAACTTATGATATGGGGAACACATACATTATATAAGTTATGAGGTCTAAGGTTCATTCCCACTCCTATGAACACGATCCTATGAAAAAGCATATAAGGTAGGAATTTAGCTCTGTGTACCCGCAACACCTGGATTATGATACTTGTTCATTACCACTGATTCTGATGTTGTACCCTGTCTCCCGAAGACCCTCCTCCCTGTCTCCTTGATCCTCTTCCATTTAAATGGAATCCTTTAAGAATGGCATGTAGGGGAATTTTCTTCCTCATTTCCCACCCCAGCAATTTTCCTGGACTTCTATCACCTCCAAAAACTCTTCATTCTTCAAAATGGAATCAACTCCAAAACTCTCATCCCCTTGGGGCAGGACTTCATCATCAGCTTCCTTTTATATGTGGTCTCCCACACTGGACTGTGAGTTCCACAAGGGCAAGTGCTGTCTCATGCCTTTCTTTGTATCTCCAGTGCTGAGCACAGTGTCTGACACACAGTAGATATTTAATAAATATATTTATTGACTGATTAATTCTATTATCATAGTGATTAGTAATAACCATTAACAGTAATAACAACCACCAATCTGCACATAGACTATCTCCATAGCCCTCAAAATAACAGGCACCAATAGAATCCTATCATATACACACAACTTACTAAATTCAACTATATTTGCTAGGGGAAAAAAACGAGAAAGAAAATAACAATTTAAACAGTATGGCACCAATCTCCATTCTACTCAATGAACTTATGCCCTGAAGTGAACAGGATAAGGGAAAATTAATCTGTTGTTTCTTCAGTTGGTTTTAGTTCCTGCTGCCTACCACAGTGTGTGTGCAAGCATCTTCCCCACTGAGTGATTCTAAAATTTTCTCTTTGCCATAACAAGAGACAGTTTACTCATTCTACTAAGGCTGATGGAGTTCATGAGAGAGAAACTTAACGGTCCTTTCTAGAGTTCCTGGTCATGTTGAGGGCCTGGTTCTCCATCATTCTCTCTGATTTCTTATACCATTTCTTGCCTCATGATGAAACAGGAAGATGAAAGAGTGATGTAGTAGAGTGATTACTCGCTAATACAATTACACCTCTCTATGAAGCTCTTTCAAGAATACTTTACGTTTCCCTAATCATCCAGGTTTTTAAGTCTTTGCCTGTCTTTTCTTTTCTTCCAGGAAAGTAGCAAATTTCAGTAAAAACTCTTAGAGTCTACCTCTCTCCAAATCAACAACTTCACTGGGGGTTTGACAAATAAAACTTATATCTAATGTTTCCATAGCAACCATCTCTGACCCATCTGCTCTCTGATATTGACTGCCTTCTTTTAAAAATACTCATCAAGCTCTAAAGGTTTAAAAGTACTGCACTGTATTTTACAGTGATTTTGACTTTTTAAGGGTACTTTTAACTATACAAGATTAGGATTTTCTCTTAACAGAATGATTTTGAAACCTCACCACCATTTCAACTCCCATAAAACGCTAGGATAATTATTCCTTTTTTACAAATTAAAGCCCAGAAACACCTTCCTAGCTGTTTGACTCTCACATGGTCACACACAGCTAAAACTCAAATTGAGCTCTCCTGACTTCAAATCTGGCCAGGGCTTTTCACTATACACAACTGCCTCACAAAGTAAAAGGGCTCTCTGCTTAGGTATTTAAAATTTAAAGTATTTACAAACTGAAAGTTTCAACAGAGGTAAAAAGTATCATTTTTTCCCCATGGTAATAGTAGTTTAAAAAAAATCCTATGAATTTAAAAGGCTCTTTCCTTTTTTTTCTGGCTTTTTATTAAAAATTGGTCACTCAAGTGCAAAAATAATTTAAAGTTTGATGCCTTTGAAATGGTCTGATGTTCTTGCTTTCTGACAAGCTTCTTTACTCCGATTATTTGGACTTTTAAAAATAACTACTGAGGAAAAATACACTTTTTATGGTCATAACATCTCCCAAATGTTATGGCCAAATCCTGTCCCAAACCTGCATTTTTAGCTCTCTAGGATTTAGAATGATAGAAAAAAAAAATTTTTTTTAACTAGAAAAGTCTTACAGATGCAATCATAGTCAAATCTCACTTTAAAGATAAAGAAACAGAAACTCCAAGAAACGACCTCAATCAGTGTTGAGTAAAACAGGACAATAATCCTGGTCTACTAGCCCCTCATCCAGGACTCTTTCTTTTACCATTGTGCTTAATGCCACTTCTGGAACAAATGAAATTCAGGGATTAAATAAACTGAGAGAGTCCAAAACACTGAGGTCCAACTCAGAACAGAATCCAGTTCTTACCATTCACTTAGCCAATAGTGACACAGTTCTCTATTTTGGTTCTATGACTTAATAGTCTTTTACCTTGTAGAATTTGACATTTCACTCATTCAACCAACATACATTAAGCTACTGGCAAAACTCTAGCTCCCCAGAGGACCCTAACGAAATACAACGAGATGGATTTCTGGCCATCAACCTCATTTCCTTAAAACCTGGTAAAAGTTGCTTTTTGTGATATATGAGTAGAAGTATGAAACTGCTAGCCACCTCAAGCCTGGCCTATTACAACAGCCTTCTGAGGGGTCTTCCTGCCTCAAGTCTTTCCCCACTCCAGTCCAGTCTCTACTCAGCTGTCAAATTAATCTTCCTAAAGTGCAGCCTGGTCCATATTCACCCCTTTATTCAATAAACTCCAGTGGCTCCCTATTATCTCCAGGATTAAATATAAAATCACACTTGTTGTTCAAAGTTCTTCATATTCTGGTCATAATTTGTCCCCTCCTACCTTTCTAGTCTTCCTTAGCAACATTCTTGTACTATGCGATCCAGTGACACTGGCCTCCTGGCTGTCACTTACACAAAATATTTATTTCATCTCCCAACTCCAGGCATTTTCACTGGCTATTAGCCAATCAATATTGGCTAATTTTATTTATTTATTAATGTTTGTCTACTATACTCCACGCACTGTGCCAAGGACTGAGGATACAAAGAAAGGCAAAAAAACAGGCCCTGTTCTCAAGGAGCTCACAGTCTAATGGGGGAGATAACATGCAAATAAAGACTACATACAAACAACATTTACACAAAATAAAATGGAGATAATGAACACAGGGATGGCATAAGCACCAAGGGAGACCCAGAAAGGATTCTTGTAGAAGGTGGGATATCCCAATGCCTGGAGTTCTCTCCCTCCTCATCTCAATCTCCTGGCCTCCCTTAGCTTCCTTCAAGTCCCAGCTAAAATCAAATCTTCTGGGGGCAACTAGATGGTGCAGTAGATAAAGCACCGGCCCTGGATTCAGGAGGACCTGAGTTCAAATCCAGCCTCAGACACAAAACACTCACTAGCTGTGCGACCCTGGACATGTCACTTAACCCCAATGCCTAGCCAAAAATATAATAAAATAAAATCACACCTTCTATAAGAAGCCTTTTACAATCCCTCTTCATGTTAGGAGACCTAATCTGTCAGTAAACATAGGAAAGACTGAAGTCTATAAAACACTAAAGACCCTAATCAGTATGCTTTTCTTCCTTCAGTGACTTCCAAATGACTGCTGGCTGGGGTATAAGGGCATTCAAGAAGGACTAGCACCTCTAGTGTGAAGGCTAGCCAAGACCTTTCCAGGGCTACTCATCCACCCTATACTCACTGCTCACTGTGGCTCCAAGAAGCTGAAGCATGCCCAGTGGCCACAACCCAGTAAAACCATCTTGGTTGATGGGTTAAATTAGGTTAAGGGTAACCAACAGGCCCCAAACCTATTGGTGAGTTAGGGGATGTCTACCCCAAGCATGTTAAGACGTCCCTGGTAGAATGGGCAGATGAGAACAGTTTGTTTCAAAGACCATGAAGGCAGGTGTAGAGGGTTTAGAGCATGGTCAGACAATGAAGATGCCAAGGTTATCTACTGCATCCCAGGCCGTTGCCAGTTGTCTTGACTTCTGTCCTGCTCTGGAAGACAGTGAGGCTGACAATTTTGGGTGACTCTGCCCCACTTAAATCCAATTAAATCCACAAGTCAAGATATCATCCTCTTCAAAAATGAAGGACAAACAACAACAATTGACTACTGGCTGAAATACCAACTGCACCGTTAGCCTCCAATTTAGCTCCCACTCACCTTTCCAGGCTTATTTCATACTACGTCTCTTCACAAACTCAAAAGTTCCAACAAACCAGATGCTATTAGTTTGATTTGTATATTCTCACAGGTAGTCCTCCCCACATCTGGAAGACATCTGCTTTTCACCTCGGCCTGTTAAAATCCTTCTCTTCAAAGCCTAAATCAAGAGGAACCTCTTCATGTGATGAAAAACTATTGTGCTATAAGAAATGATGAGGAGGTGGACTTCAGTAAACCTGGAAAGACTTACATGAACTGATGCTTAGTGAAGTGAGTAGAACCAGAACATTGTACACAGTAAAGCAACATTATGTGATGACCAACTTTGATAGACTTGGCTCTTCTCAGCAAAGCAAGGATCTAAGACAATTTCAAAAGACTCATGACGCAAAATGCTATCCACATCCAGAGAAACAATTATGGAGTCTGAATGCAAATCGAGGTATACTATTTTCACTTTTTTTTTTCTTTCTCTTGGTTTTTCCCTTTTGTTCTGATTCTTCTTTCACAACATCACTAATGTGTAAATGTTTAACATGATGGTACATGTATTACCTTAAAAAAAAAAAGAGGAACCTCCTCCACTAAGGTTTCCTTGATCTCATCACCCTTATCTAATGAATGTGATCATTAATATCTGGTTCTTTTAAAATTTTTCTTTAATACTTCATCTGGCTCTCTCTGGACTCTTTTAGGCTGCATTATCTGTGTATAAATGGTATCTCCCTATTAAACTAAGTTTCTTCACAGCAAAAATTGCAATGCTATTCAATTATGTTTAACACTGTCTTGCAAATAAATGATACTTAATAAACATCTATGGAATTTAATAACAATTGCCCCAGAGTGAAGGAGTTCACCACCATCGTGGTAGCAATGGGAATGAAGAGGAATTAAAACAAAGAAATTACTGACTGACTAGACACGACAGTACTGTAATACAAAAGAAGGAATCAAACATGACCTCCAGAGGGAAATGTCACAAAGTCACAGAACATCTGAGTTGGAAGGAACCTCAGTGACCAACTAGTCTAATTGTATCAAAAAAAGGTTCCCCTGGACAACTTTGTACAACAATGCCAGCTTTAAGTCTATGATCCTATAACTTGTTCTACTAGATTGCAAAACAGATAATTTCAAAACAATAGCTACCATAACTATCTGATTCATTCATTCAGTGGATATTTATTAAGCACCTACTATATGCCACATGTCATATAAAGACTAAAAACAAAAACAAAAACAAAAAATCAGTACTGGCCCTGAGGTATTTCATGTTCTCCAGTGGGAGAAGTACATGGGGTGGGGAGTTGGTCACCAATGGGCAGATGATCAACACAGGTTTCATGAAATAGCTGACAATTCAGCTGAGTCTTGAAAGAAGCTATGGATGCTGAGGCAGGTAAGGCGGGAGTACATTACAGTCACAGTATAGTAGATGAAAAATAAATCAATGTACAGTAGAATAGATCATTCAAAAATAGGACCAAGTGCAAAAAAAGAGATCTGTACTACAAAAGAGATCCAGTATTACAAAACATTGAGGAATGGAACACATTGTTTAATTTTATAAATAGCACTGACCAAAAAAAGGAGCCTCATATCATATACTACAACTAAGTCCAAGTGGCTGAATAGTTTCATAATTTTTCACTGAAGCCATACTCTCAGTTCTGAAGGAGAAAAATTGCATTTTCTTCCTGTTTCATGTACTTTGAATACTGCAGTACTGCATAGTAGGTACCTAATAATAAAGGCTTATTTAATTAAATGTCTCTAATCCAGTGATAGCTTGCCTGCCTCTATACCCTCCTGTAGTTTTCCTATATTTGAGCATTCCAAGAAGTTCAGGAATGTCCTTTCTCATAAATGCATGCCACCTGCAATGTCACAGAGCTGTTCTATTCTAGCGAATGTCTAAAAATCCTGTAAAAGACTTCACAAGTCCCTAATTCTCCAAACTACCTATCTCATAAACACAAAGGCATAGGCATGCACAACTGATCCAAGGAAAGGTTAACTGAATGGCTTAACTAGCATGAAGTAGGGGGCAGCTAGGTGGCGCAGTGGATAGAGCACCGGCCCTGAAGTCAAGAGGACCGGAGTTCAAATCCAACCTCAGACCAAACACTTGACACTAGCTGTGTGACCCTAGGCAAGTCACTTAAACCTAATTGCCTAAAAAAAAAAAAAAAAAAAAAAACTAGCATGAAGTATTATCTCAATCTGAACTCATCTATTTTTTTTTGTGTGGGTAAGAGTGTACATTTATTATATAAGAATAAAGTTTTAATCACTGTACACATAAATTGCTTAGATATTTTATTTGTTGTATAAAGCTAAGAACAGTTAAATCTCTGTAGTAACATTCTGTAGATTGATTAATCCACAAATATACAGACCTATTTATTGAGTTAATTCAAACAGCTCCTTTGTTGTTTACATTTAATTGTGTGGTAATACATTTTAACAAAACTCATTTGCTTGAAAGCAACAAATATGTATGATATTCTAAACTTAATAAGGTAGGTTACAAGATGAACTTTCTTTGAAAACATCACTGAAAAAGTTCCTAATTTAGTAATATATTCAATCACCTATCCACCAAAAGAAGATTAAAGGAAGAAAATACCAATTTTGAACAGCTGAAGAAGGCATGATTTCAATGTCAAATCATCGACATATTTAGCATTTGTAACAGTCTATGTTCTAACATGACCAGATTCTAACATAACCAGACGACTAGTTAAAAAAAACACTCAAGAAAACAGCTCAATTATTCAATAAATTGGTTTTATTTCATATAGTAACTACCACAACCAATTTGTATATCAAAACAACCATAATGTAAGCAGTCTTTCAGATATTTACTGAGCAACTTCTCTATACAGGCAACTGTGCTAGGTGTTGAGGGAGGGGCCCCTTTGAGTGGGGTAGAGGAATATTTCAAATAGAATTCCCAACCTTATGGAGCTTACAAGCTGATGTAAAAGCTCAATTTCTACTTTCAATATCTCAAACATGACGTGCAACACATGAGCAGCAAGTATACCTGCTCAGGAAAAAAAAAGGAAAATCCTGATCAGTCAGTAACAGATTACTGCATAAATAGCTTCCAAAGTAATTACAAAGGAGTCAAGAAAATTAGGTTTTCAGAAAAGAGAGATTTCCTATCTTGTTGGTATTTACTGGAACAAAAGAAAATTAATCCCACAGCAATATATCCAACTTGACGGCTCAATACCACAAGACATGCTATATCATGTTGAGACTGTATCTTTAAGTACCAAGACCCAAAGACAAATAGCCAAAATGAAGTAAACTATCATAGGAGAATTTAAAAGTAACTGAATCCAGATTAGATTTGCTTAGTTTTCTAAATTATTGCTTACATTTTTTAAAAATACAAGATAAATCATATAATATCAAAAATTTGAACCAATTTATCAATAAGACCAAAACGAACTTCATCTTCTAACAAGACCACAAAACATTCATGGTTTGATAATATAGCTCACTAATTTGGGAGGAAAAGTGATCTTGTAAATAAAAACTGATTATACAGAATCAGTAACTGCAATCTTCAAGGAAAGAACAAGCTTTTCACTTTTCTTCTAATCTATATTAAAATAATTCAAGAAAGCTGAGGCTATGAAACACAAGTTCTTAATCCAGGGTTCATGAACTTCTTTTCTTTTATATTTTGATAACCATATCTCAGTAAGTTTCCTTTGTAATTCTATTTCATTTAATTTATACATTTAAAAAACTGATTCTGGGCCATATATAAACCTTTAGGCAGAGGGTAACTCCAAACTCTCATTTTCTTCCTATTTGCACTACAACTTTTTCATCATTATTTGTTGTTATTTGTTCATTTCAGTCTTGACTTTTAGTGACCCCATTTGGGGTTTTCTTGGCAGAGATACTGGGAGTGGTCTGCCATTTCCTTTGCCAGCTCATTTTACAGATGAAGAAACTGAGGCAAGCAGAATTAAGTGACTTGTCCAGGGTCACACAGCTAGTAAGTGTCTGAAGTCAGTTTTGAACTCAGAAAGTTAAGTCTTCCTAACTCTAGACCTGGCACTCTATCCCCTGCACCACCTAGCTACCCACCATTATTTAGGGAGTTTGTGCTCTGGGACACATTTTGGCACTTGAGTATGAAGTAAAACCTCATTTATCCAGCAATGTCAGAAATGTATATATCACACAAACTAATTCTCCAAGTGCTTATCCTTGTAAGCACTAAAACTTCTTTTATTATAATGCTCTTGACTGGAAAACTTTCTGATTTCACACATTGATTCTTGATACTCTAGATCATCATTACAAGTGTCAAGGAGGTACTAAGCTAAGTGATTTCAAAACATTGCATCTCATTTTCCTCAACTGAAGGACAAAGTTAGCCTAGCTGATCCATGAGACATCATAATGAAGTAGAAAAGTTACAGAATATCAAGTTAGAGAGCCTTGATTCAAATCAAACTTTGCTAATTTTTACTACCTTGTGTGACTTTGAGAAGTCATTTTTCTCTGGATCTTAGTTTCCTTATGCATAAAAATTAGGGAGTTGGGCTAGATCTAGATTTAGGAACTAAGAAAGGATTTGAAGGATGGGTCAGATCTAGGACAGGCACAAGGAATAGGAGAAGGCACTCCTAGTGGGGAATACAGCACAGAGGCTGAAATGAGCACAAAAGCAGAGTGTATGTTAAGATGCACCAGGAAATAAGGTAGAAAAATGTAAGGTGGAATCAAATTGTAGAAAGCCCTGAAAGACAAATCAGATCTGCAAAGGACTTTGAAAATCCATATGAAGTAGACAACAGAGTATCACTGCAGACATCTGATCAAGAGTAGTCTAGTAGCAGTATACAGTATGAATTAGAAAATGCGAAAGTGTTAGCAGTTGTCTAAAATAAGTTTCTCAGCAGCACAGAATACTGGAAAAAAGCATGGGTCCTTATCAAGTGCCAAGGGCATGGTGAAAGTCCCAACTCAGCTACTTACTGAGTTCTGTACCCTTGAGAGAGTGACTTAAGCTTTCTAAGCCTCACCTCCAAGATCCCTTGCAGAACTTATCAACTACAATTCCAGATTAATTTATAATCACAGGATCACAGTTTTAGAGCTAGAAGGCACCTTAGAGAATGTTTCCAGCCTCTTCATTTTACAAATGAGGAAAATAAGACTAAAAGTTTAAATGATTTGCCCCAGATCATATAGCTTTAAGTGTCTAAGGCAAGACAAGAACTCAATGCTTGACTCCAAGTTCAAGGTGCTATCCACTGTATCATCCAGCTGCTTCCAAACCAGTTACTACTACTATCACATAGTCTTTTGCTTTTGTAGGATTTCCAGCAAGGAGAATACAGCAATAACCTCTACTCCTCAATTTCATTATCAATATTCTACCTCAGGCACATCCTGGGACTTCCCAGCTACATTCTCCCCCATTCCCATCCCTATCAGAGAATAAAAAGTAGCTCCTCTTCACAAAAATATTAGAAGAATCTGAAATAAAAAGCAAAGCTGGGAGAAAATGCAATAGGAAGAAAATTCAAGACTCAGTGATAGTCTAGACAGAGCAGAGGAAGGAGAAAGAATTGTTAATGATAAGTCTAAACTTTCTAGCCTAGACGATTTTGGGGGGGGGGGGGGGAATGACCAGTAATGTGGGATTAGGTAGGGAAACCAATTTGGGGGCAGATATGAGCTTTTAGTTTTTATGTTTGACATGACAAGTACAGCCAAGGAGTGACAGCCTATATATAATTAACTGGAAATATAGACCTGGAACACATGTGACAGGTCAGAGACACAGATAGAATGAGGAGACTTGAGCATATAGGTAACAAGAATAAAGGAGCTTTTAAAATAGGAAAAAGAGACAGGAAAGAGCCCTGCATGAAAACCACAGTCTGAGACTAGAACTAACAGTTCTCAAAGTGGAGCCCCTGAAACCCCTTCATGTGGTCCCATAGGTCAGAACTAAGTAATACCAAAACATACTAATATTAGGACATAATATTCTACAGTATTACTAAGGTATTTCAAAAATTCACTAAGTAATATTAAGACATTTTAATTTTTAATCAAGTGATAAAATCCACATAAACAAAAGCTTTTGGGGGAGGTGGGGCAGGTGTCATCAATTTCTAAGAGTGTCAACAGGTCCTGGGACCAAAAATTTTGAGAATCACTGGTCTAGGGGATGAGGAAGAATAATAATCAACAAAAGAAAAAAAAAAGAATGCTCAGATAAGTAGGTGAATAAGGAAAAATATCATGTCATAGAAGCTAAAACAAAAAAGTTTCACAACATTAGTCAATGAAAAATGCTATTAAATGCTACAGGGATAAGAAGAATAAAAAGGACTGAGATGAACTTTGTCCAGAGTTGTTCTTCTTACATATCCTTATTGACTTCTTTTTTTCTAGTCCTAACCATCATATTATGCACATAGCAGTAAATAAATGTTTAATGAATTAGCAAATTGGTGACATTGGAGAGAATGGTTTCAGTACAGTAATATGGGTAGAAGACAAGGAGACCTAAGGCCTTAAGTTTCTTATGTAAAAAATGGGGAAAATAACCTTAAATTATTAACAAGGTACTGATAAGTGAAATTTCACATTTATATCTTGAAGAGTACAAGATCAAGATGACTATATTAGGCAATAATTATCCTAAGGATTTTTTTTTGTAAATTGTTATTCACTTTTTGAACCTTTTAATACCTTATAATACTTAGAACAGTTTAGGTAATGCTTTACAACAGTGTAAAAAGTGTTTGTATCACTAACCCCAAACCCAAATTTCACATTAAAACATCTTTTGTTCTATATGATTACTTTGAATCACTGGGCCAAATGATCCTTTTACACCTCCTTAATCAATTTACTGTCCCACTCACCACAGCACTTTTTCATCACTCATCAAAATCTCCCATGGCATGCCCTCACCCAAACCTCTCAGCTAAGAATCTTGCCTATTTCAATGAAAAAATGGAGTGTTTCCTCTTCTCATTTCACATTACCCAGAATGCCTTCTGCCACTATCTCTTCCTTCACCTGTCTCACATGATGAGGTAGGCTTTCTGGCCAAGGCTAATCTCTCTATATGCACAAGTGATCCTATTCTATCCAATCATCTCCAGAAAATTGTCCTTTCTATGACCACCACTCTCACTAATCTTCCATCTATCCCTGTCTCTTGGCTGTTTTCCTGTTGCCTACAAACACACCCATGTCACCCCAACCTCAAAAACACCCTCATTTGATCAGTCTACCCCTCCCAGCAAACTTCCTTATCTCTCCTCCTTTTCCTGGCTAAGTTCCTAGAGAAAGTAGTGCATCAATCAGCGCATCCACTTCCTTTCCTCTCACTCTCTTAACTTTCTGCAGTCTGGCTTACAATACTGCTCCAAATCCTCCTATCTGTCTGGCCACTCCTTTACAGTCTTCCTCACTGGATCTCCATGCATCTTAAAGGCTGGGTTGGGAAATTCACCTTCAGCTGCAAAGTCTGAGGGAGAAATACACTTACGGCTAAGTGAGACTGTATTCATTTTTCTGATGGTATCAGTCTCTCATATTCAGTAACAAGTTGGCTCTACTGCTCAGAATCACTGTAAGGAGTTTTACATATAGCATCCTTACAACTTTTCAAGCTCCACAACAGTCTTGTGGGAGAAACAAGTACCACTTCCTTGAAATTCTCTTCTCTCTAGGTTTCCACGACCTTGCTCTCACCTGGTTCTCCTCCTACCACTCTAACCAATCCCTCCGTCACATTTGCTGGATCTTCATCAGGGTTTATGCACTAACTCCAAAGCTCAGTTCTGGCCCTCTTCTCTCCTCCTTCTATGCTAGTTCACTTGATCTCATCAGTTCCCATGGCTTCAGTGATCATCCCTATGCAGATGATTCTCAGATCTCTGCACAGCCCTAACATCTCTCTTGACCTTCATTTTTGAGTCTTCAAATGTCTACTTGACATCTTGAACTGAATTTTATAGACATCTTAAATTGAACATGTCAGGGCAGCTAGGTGGTGCAGTGGATACAGCATCAGCCCTGAAGTCAGGAAGACCTGAGTTCAAATCTGACCTCAGACACTTGACACTTAACACTTACTAGCTGTGTGACCCTGGGCAAGTCACTTAACCCCAATTGCCTAAAAATAAAAAATTTAAAAAAAAAAAAATTGAACATGTCAAAAAGTGAACTGGTTATCTCCACAGTTCTCCCCTTCTTAACTTTTCTATTATTGTCTCCAGTACTATTATCCTCCCTGGTATCCTTATCACCTCACCCCTGAACTACTGCCTTCTAGTTGGCCTCCTTGCCTCAGGTTTCACCCCACTCCAGTCCATTCTCCATTCAGCTGTCAAAGTGAAATTCTAAATAAAGCAAGAGTGTCACCCTATAACCATCAAATCAATTTCAGTGGCTCCCTATTACCCTCAGAATCAAATACAAAATACTGTTTGGCTTTTAAAGTCCTTCATTACCTGGACCTATCCTACCTTTCCAGGCTTCTTATAGCTTACTGATTTCCATGTACTGTGATTCAGTAATACTCAATGTCCAGACTCTAGGCACTTTCACTGGTTGTCTCCCATAACCAGAACTATCTCCCTCCTCATCTCTACCTCCTTAGCTTCCCTGGCTTCCTTCAAGTCCCAGCTAAAATCCTACCTTCTACAAGAAGCTTTTCCCAATCCCCCTTAACACTAGTGCCTTCCCTCTGAGGTTCTCTTTAATTTATCCTCTCTATAACTCATTTGTACATAGTTGTTTGCACACTGTCTTCTCTCATTAGAATGGAAGTTCCTTGAAAGCAGCGACTAAGTTTAAGGGTTTATCTTTGGAGTTGGAGGTTTTTTTGGGGGGTAAATGGGTCTTTATTTGTATCCTCAGCACTCAGCATGGTGCCTGGCACAGTAGGTACTTAATTAAATGCTTACTGACTCGATATGAAAAATCCAACTAGTTTATAGACCATGCGCATTTTCAATTTTCAAAAGGAAATCACTGATGCAAAAATTTAAAAACAAAACATCATAATACCGACAAAGGAGGAGAAATTAAATACAGCTTCCTGAAATCTGAAATGCCATTGTGGTCAAGCTTCAAATCCTATGTTGCTCCTGTTCAATGATATGAGATGACGGCAATGCAGCGCGTGAGTGTGTGTTTATGTGTGTGTACGTGTACACGCACGTGAGAGAGAGAGAGAGAATAAACTGCACAAAGGATCATACACTTCAAACCTTCCTATGTAATATACTTGGCTAAGGTTTATTTGGGGTACAAATTATTACAGGTCTCATCAATATTAACTTTTCTATCAATAAGGTGGCTTTCCAATACAAAGGAATTATTAGGATATAAAAAATTTCCTATTTTTACCTCTACTTTGTGACTCACCACTCCTAGACTAATCTAAGTTCCCTCTAGTCTTAGCATTCTATGAAACTATTCCACCCCCCTCACTTAAGAAGCTGAGAGAAAACCTGCATTTTAAGACTCCTAAATTACAAATATGTTTCATTAAATTCAGCTGTTTTTAAAATAAAAGTGTAAATTTTAATTTAGGGTTAGGGTTGGGTTAGTGTTGCATTTTAAAAGGTAAATTTTCAAGCCACTTCAGAAAAGTAATGCCACATTTTTCAAAACTGCTGCATTCTAAAAGAATAAGCTTTTGTTTAATGAAAATAAAATCTTTCTTGCAGTGCTGTTTTTTCTCCATTTCCTCAAAATTCAGTTGGTAATTGTGTATTTCAAAACATCTATCCTTCAAAATAAGTTCAGTTTATCTCAATTAATAATCATCTAGTAAAAGCCTATCGTGGGAAGTGCCAGGCACTGGGCATATAAAACCAAAAATCAAAGTTCCCTTCCCCTCCCCCATCAAAAACATTACATTCTAGCCTATTTATTAACTGTTACTAGTAGTTTCGATCCCATTTCCTCCTTCCTTTGTATACAAAATTCATTTGAGTCCATTCAGAATATGTTGCAAAATATTTATTACCAAGGATAACTTGCAAACCACAAACAGCATAAAAGAAATAAAAAATAGATACACGCTAGAGAAGAGGTACCTGGTTTAGACAAGAATGAGGAGAAGAAAAGGACAACCCGATTGTTGTAGGAGTAGCTAGGTACCAATAAAGGAGGTAGGAGGCCTTATAGGTCATTAAATAGAACTCATAATTCTATTATTTATGGAAGGGCCTCGACAAGAACCACAGAGCAAAAGAAGGCAAGGAGAGGTTTCCATACATACCACATTGATGGGGCTGCAAGACTTAAGTACTTACTAGTATACTGTGACATCACAGATTCATTATTTTATATTGTCTGGGAATCCATTCCTGAAAGCTGACCATTCAAATCTCAACTCTGCTACTTAATACCTTCGCATCCTTGAACAAAGTCGAAACCTCCGCAGGCTTCAGTTTTCTCATCAGTAAAATAAGGGGATTGCCTAGAGGATGTCTATGAAGTCCTTTGCAGTTCTAAACCCACGAATCTATGACCACCAGTTTCCTGAGACAAGAAGGCATTAACACCCAGGGATACCATTAACAACCAAAATCTAGCAATATTTTAATGATCTTAATGACTCACATAATTATTACTAAACGATAAGCAACATCCATGCCACAGACACAAAGACTAAAACTTTTCCTTTGGCATCCAGGGAATAGAAGCTGGACCTGTGATTTCATTAATACAGAAACACCAAGATAAAGAACCTATTTCTACCAGTGTAGATCAGTATCTTCTCTGCAACTTAGAATCTTCCAAAGTTACCTCAAACACTGAGAGAGAAGTTAATTAGCTTGCCCAAGGTCACACACCCTCTATGAGCCAGAGGCCAGCCTTGAATCCAGGCCCTCTTGACCAGGTCCTCATCTCACAATGCCTGTCCTCTAGAAACACGAACAAGTCCATTGCTTGAAGGTTTCTGTAGGGATCTTTCTCATTATAGCCTGAATACTAACTCTTTCCTGAAGCTTGGGTTCTTCTAACTCAAGAGACATTAATCACCTCTTTTTGTTTGCTTGTTTGTTTATAAACAATGTGTGCTGGCAAGACTTTTCTCCTTTAAAAGTATACTATTTATAGAATTCTCATCTGGCGTGGGTTAGGTCTCTCTACCAGTTTTATTTTACCAGTGAATTGACTTCAACTCATTATAAGTCAAAGACATATCCAAGAAATAGGTAAATATTACAATACTCTACTTCTAAAAATTAAAAATGACCATGTTCATATTCCAAAGAGAAATATAACAACACTCAATCTAAAAAGACAAACAATTCCCAATCACTTTCCTTTACATAATCTTTCTAAATAGGATTTTTAAAAGGGCACTGATTTCTGGTATTATTTTACAGAACTAAAAAAGCAAAATTATAGACATCCTATAAAGATTTTATATGAATCAGTATACATATGTACACTGACATCATCTCTGCCTTTTCTAAAGGCTGAAGGACTTAATGTTATTTTCAGCAACTACTAAAAGGTGGTCAAGGACCAGAGTGTAAGTATCTTACATCTCTTCTTTGAGATGAGAGGTTCACAGGAGAACACTGAACACAGTAACAGCAACACTGTGTGATGATCAACTTTGATAGACTTAGCTCTTTTCTCAGCAATACAACAATCTAGGACAATTCCAAAGGACTCACGATGGAAAATGCTATCCACATTCAGAGAAAATACTACGGAGTCTGAATGCAGATCAAAGCATACTATTTTCACTTTTTTTGTTTTTTCTTTCTCATGGTTTTTCCCTTTTGTTCTGATTTTTCTTTCACAATATGAATAATGTAGAAATATGTTTAATATGATTGTACATGTATAGCCTTGCTTACCATACATAAACAGATTGCTTGCTGTCTTGAAGAAGAAAGAGGGGAGGGAGTAAGAAAAAAATTTAGAACTCAAAATCTTATCAAAGTGAATGATGAAAATTAAAAGTAAATAAATTTATGAAAAAATGAAATAAAAAAAAGATAAGAGATTCAGAAACCTTGAATCCCATGGAGATGAATATACTGAACTATCTTCTGCTTTGATGGCACCCAGAAGTAACTAACATCCCCACTGATTTTTGCCTTTATATGGAATCAATGCTATTTAATCTTGAGATTTTGTGTGAAGGAAAGGTCACACTTTGCCTGTGTGATGCAGAAGTGTTATTCACTAGTGATTGTTTAATATGACTTCACAAAGGAAGAGTCATATTTCCTTATGCATGAATGGCATTCATACCAAAGAGCAACTTAACCTCAAAACAATCACCCAGTGCTCTGCCCTACACTCCCACCCCTACCCCAATCCATCCTACCACCTACCTGGAAAAACAAGGAAACAAATTATTTTGGCAAAAATATAAGGCCTCAGCCAGACAATATTTGTTAACAATTCCTATTCACCTTCAACTTTTTTAGGAACTTTGCTCATGACCTTAACAAAAATCGGTAAAAGACAAACTAAAAGAAATTAGCATTGCTGTTATCAGGAGAATAAAAAACACATTTGAGATTCACTGTCAGCTATAGTCAACTGAAATAAAATGAAATTAAAATAGAGCTTTAAGCAAATACACATTCAAGCAGCTTTAACCTTCTGGAGTTTAAGTTCTGGAGCAGAAAGGGGTAACAGATAAAGTCAAGAAGACCTGGATTCAAATGCTGCCTTTAGTACTTTGTTGCAAGTGACCCTGGGCAAGACATTTAACTTCTATGAGCCTGAAACAGTGCTCTAGAACTAACCTACTAATTCAAGCAGGTTGATGGAAGAAGTGCAAAATTACAGATCCTAAAAGTATATGCTAATTGTTTAAAGTTAAATCCATATAAATTATAATAAATTCATGCAAAGAACTTTCACAAGTCCAAATGAACAAATATTTATTATGAGGCCCCCCTGTTACCAGGCCTAGCTAGATGACTACTATCTGGGTTCAATTGAACTAGAGATGGTTTGTGAGGTTCCCTTACATTTCTAGAATTCTCTTAAGTAACTACTAATCATAGAACACTGTGCTAAATATTTGGGAAGATACAAAGTTTACATAAATAAGATAGGGTCCCTGTCCTCATCATCCTTACAATCTAGAAGGGGAAAAGTACATTGGAAAGGTACAAAACAAAGTACTCTCTGGAAATGAAGAAGGAAGGTATTTGAATTTGAATTAAAAGATGGGTAGAAATTTAACAGTCAAAGAAGGGGAAGAGAATATTCTAGAACAGGGAACAGTATGTACAAAAACATGCAAATGGGAAAACTCAGAGAAGGCATAGTCATAAAATAGGGAATCTAATTTGACTAGAGCTCAGTGGATGTGGAGGGAATCATGTGATATCCATGAGTTCTTTTAGGGTTGGAGCTTGTTTCATTTCTGTCTTTGTGCACCCAGTGTTAGAACATATGGTAGGTGGTTGGTAAATGATTTTTGAATCAATGCATAAAAGAGGCTGTAAAGACAAGATGGTGACAGGTTATTCAAGGCCTTGAATGCCCGATATAGGAGGAGTCTGAATTTTACTTTGAAGGCAACAGGTAGCCACTTCTGAAGAGAACGGTGACACAACCAGATTTATATCTGAGAAAGGTTAGGAGTGAAACGAAGGATGTACAGGAGGTAAGAAACAAATGAAGACCACAACAACGGCCGGAAGCCTAAGAATGAGGGCCTGCACTAGAGTGGTGGCAGTAAGAAAGGGGAAAATATAGATGGTGTGAGTAAACAATTGGATGTGATATATGAGAAAGGCAGACTGCACCCAAATTTCCAAACATTGGAAACTGGATCAATGGCAGTGCCACCAACCAAATTAGAAGGCAGATTTATGGAGAAAGATGGCACCACTATCCTCCCAGTCCCTAGGCTTGCAATCTAGGAGTCATCCTCAACTCCTCACTATCTTTCACATTCCATATTCAAGCTGCTGCCAAGACCTGTCAACTTTAACCTTTGCAACATCTCTAGAATATGTTCCCTTCTCTCCTTCAACACTGCCATCACCCTGGTGCAGTCCCTCTTCACCCTGCAACAGCTACTGGGAGGTCAGACTGCCTCAAGTCTTTCCCCACTCCAATCCATCCTCCATTCAGCCACTCAAATGATTTTCCTAAAGCACAGGTCCAACCCTGTCATCCCCCTACTTGACAAACTGTAGTGGCTCCCTATCACATCCAGGATCAAACACAAAATCCTCTGTTTGGCATTCAAAGCAATTCCTAACCTGGACCTCTCCTACGTTTCCAGTCTTCTTACACCTCACTCCCCACTACACCACATAATTTTTTGTCCAGTGACACCAGTCTCCTAGCTGCTCCATGAACAAGACACTCCATCTCTCAGCTCCAGGCATTTTTTCTGACTATCCCCCAGTGCCTGGAATATTCTCCTTCCTCCTCCTCTCTGCCTCCCGGCTTCCTTCAAATCCCAGCTAAAACCCCACCTTGTACAGGAAGTCCTTCTCAATCCCTGATTCTAGTGCCTTCCCTCTGTTGATTGTTTCCCATTCATCCTGAATATAGCTTGTCTGTACACAACTGTTTTCATGTTGTCTCCTCTATTAGACTGTGAGCCTCTTAAGGGCAGGGACTGTTTTCTGACTTTTTTTATTTCCCCAGCAGTTAGCACAGTACTTGACACAGACTAGGCACTTAATAAATAAACCTACTGACTGATTACTCTAATACTTAAAGGATTAAAGGAACAAGGATTTAGAGCTGGAAGGGACTTTAAAAATCATCTATCCCAATGTCCTGATTTTCAGATGAAGAAACTGAGGTTCAGTGAGGGTTAACTAACTTTGCTCAAGATGGCATCACTAGCAAGTCAGAGCCAGAAGGGCTTGGCCTGAATTTTCTAAATAAACCCTTAAGAATTTTCCATATACACAATGTCATATAAGGTCTATCATACAGGTAGTGTTCAATCTAGAATTCAAAAACCAAGAATGACTGCTACCACCACTCCTCCCTCAACATAAAGGTGTCAATGGACTGCCATCCTCTCCCTAGACAATGTGATTGCAGAAAACTAGAAAGGTGGATATGAAAGCTGTGCCAACAAGGTGATACTGGGTGTACACACTCATGTGCCAAGGACAGGCAAAGAAGGGATTATGAAAAAAATGGAGCTTTGAGAAAGCTTCATAAATAATATATGGAAAGAACCTGTGAAAAACAAAGTTTTTGTTAAATGATTTTTGAATGAATGCATAAATGAGGCTGTAAAGACAAGATGGTGCCAGGTTATTCAAGGCCTTGAATGAAAAACACAGATTCTAAGGCAGGACTAGTAAGATAGCCACCGGCCCAAAAATTCACCCCCTACACACACACACACACACACACACACACACACACAGTCTGAAACTTTTCGCTTGTTATGTTGCCTTAAGTTTTATTACAAAAATTATGATCCATTTGGGTTAACAATCATTCCCCTCAAAACACATCTACTTCTGAGAGACATCTGCTTTCCTGTTAATACTTAGCCAAAATCAGTTTCACCAAGGGAATGGGGAGTTTTTATAATACTGGAGACAGGGAGAGAGGAAGGGAAAAAAAAAAGAGAAAGAAAGAAAAAAAATGGGAGCAATAATTAACTCTGGTACTCAGTGACAGGGTAGGCCTGGGCTACAGTGAGTGCATTAGGGGAGATGGTATCAAGGAGTATCATCATCCTATCACTATTATTCTAATTTTACAGTTGAGAATACGGAAGCTCAGAAAGGTCAGTCCAGTGTCCCCCAATCACTGTCTGAAGCAGGATTCCATCCCAGAAAAGGTAGAAAGGATTGCCTAGCACTGGCCTACATCCCGAAAAAGAAGTTCTCAGCTTTCATATTCTTCTCCCTACTGGATATGGACCATTATAGCCTAAAACTCAAAACTAAGATCATTAATACTAGCACACAACTATAGCACAAGTGAAAGCGGGCATTTGTGGACCATCCTGGAAACCTCACTACCATGTAAGTGTTTCTATAGGAATACACAATGAAACTTACAAATGGGATTCTGGAATACAACTCACTCTTAAATTGATAATTGCCTGTATTTTACTATGACTAGCGTCAGTCCAAATCCTAGGATTATAAATTTTAGGGCCAGACAGGATATGAGAGGTGTATCCAGTCCTCAAAGAGACCTAGCCTAGAGAGATAAAGTGAAGTAGGTGTCCAAGGTCACCTAAGTGGCACAGCCAGGAATACAGCACTTTCCACTGCATCACATTGTCCTCAACTAAAGAACCATAAGCAGGAGATTGTAACCTTGATTTCTTGTACTTTCATGTCTTTGAAATGCAAACATAATGGGTATATTTATTAAGTTCTAGATAAATTACTTTTAACAAAAGAAACATTTCTCTCTACCCCATCTCCAAAGGGTAACCTTTAAAAATAAACAAGAAAACAGGAAAATGTAATGATTAAGTGGCGACATAAGAATTCCACATACACATTTTATTTAAAGCATAATTCTTGGCATGGCAAAAACAGGTCACCATGTATAATTTAAAAGGGACTCCCCCTCTCATTTATACCCAATCAGATCTCAGGGTGGGGTTTATCACTCAGATGAGAGGACACAGAAGTGAAAGAGCCCTGCATCTTAAGTCAGAGCAGCCTGGTTTAAACCCCAATTCTACCACTTACTACTACCTGGAGGAGCTTTGGCAACTGAATTCATCTCTCTAGACCTCAGTATTCTCACTTGTAAGATGAGAGTGCTCCAAAAAGAAAATCAAGCTCTACATACTAAGGATTCCCAGTTTCATACACAATCCTTTTCTGTTCCACAATGGATATGAAAATGCTCATTCTATTTGGTTCAGAATTTTAACTTACGGTTAAGTTCAGAATAAAAAGTAAAATAGAAAAAAAAATGAGGAAGGTGTACTAGATGACTTAATGCTATGATATGGAAATTATAATCATAAAAGGTTCTTTTAGCCTAAGTTGATAGTCATTACAAGTACCCAAAAATAGTCATCTCAAGTAGTGGTGGGTATGTTTATGTACATATTTTCATTATTAGACCCTTAAAAACCTAATTCTTATAAATAAGCTTTGGAATCAGAACAGTAATAGGAATTTTAAATTAAAATGTAACTTCAAGTTCATCAATATAAATTACAATATGTTCACTCAACAAGAAGAATGTTATTGAATCATAATGGTCTATACTTTCTTCACTCAATCAATCATACTAGTATTTATTTTCTTAAGACTTAGAATAAAGTATGATCATAGGCTTATAGAATTAGAGCTGGAAAGCACCTTCAAGGTCACCAAGCTCAATCTTCTCACTTTAAAGATGAAGAAGATGAGGCTTCAATGACTTGCCAGGGGCCCTTAGCTAGCCATTCAGCTAAATGTCTGAAATAAGTCTTCCTGACTCCAGGCCTCGAACTCTATCTGATACATCAGACCTTCTAAAACAAGTACAAGAATTTGAAGGTATGTGTTTTGATTTAGCAGCTTCTAAGGATTCTGTTTAATGAAATACTACAACATTTTCAATTTTATGAAAGTTGTACTCTATGAACTACATAACATTTACAGAAGGAAGAGGTTAGGTTTATTCAAGTATAACCCTGAACTATGCTGCCAAGTTAAGTACTTGTAAGATCTCTTAACAATGTCTCATTTCTACAAATTTAAATTAGTGATACTGCAGTGAATTACTTGAGGGCATTTGTAAGAGAATTCTGACAAACACAGAGCTATAAAAAAGGGATCCTGGTTAAAACAAAAGAGTAAAGCAACCTAGAAATAAAATTTTATTATATCTTTATATGTTGTTGATTTTGATACATTCCCAGTAACTATTCATTTCAACAACTGACAGCTATAACTATGAGGTTTACTAAATATTAATGTTTACTAAGAATCAATAAATTCTTAAAATGAGTTACATACTCTGTGGCTAGTTAAGGGCAGAATCAAGAGGAAACTATGTGCAGCTTTTTTTTGGTGTGTAGTGAACAAAAAAGTTGTTTCCTTAACAGTGGAAGAACATTACAATATGGGTCAGTGACCTACCTCGTACTTGCCTTGACATTTATTAAAAACACACACACAACTAAACCCTTTGTCAGAAGTGACACACATTCACAATTCTTTGTTGTGTCCACTGTTCTCCCCAAATCCTTACTACAGAAAATACAACCATCACTTTATTTTCATCTCATTCATGCTATAGATATCAATATAGGTCCTCCACCCTGCAGGACTGCTTCTAAACATTCTTTCAACTTAAAAACTTCAGTATAAGTTTAAAAATAAACCAAACCTTTTGTATATAAATGATATTTCAGACCTTTCAAGATAATCTCATGATATCTATATTTTGCTAAGATTTCAGTTGATCCTTACAGTTTCTTCCATCTATACAACATGAGAATTATAACTGAATTAGAGTTTGATAACAGAATGCCAAAAAATTAAGTCATTAAAAGGGAATTCTGAGAAAAGAAGCAGTTGTGGAGAGCAGGAAGTGATGTACGTTGCCATTTTGTTCATGAACTATTTAAGAACATAAGACCTATAGTTCATCTAGCCTTGTTTGTCTTTTATACCAACACTAAGAGTTATGTTGTAACCTTCCCCATCTGAAACTTCCCTGAACCTATTCATTCATATTTTCAGCCTGTACCATGTTTTGAGCCAAGAGCCCTAAACTTTTACTTAAAAAAGGGAACACAAGAAACCTGACTTGAACAATGGTATCAAGAACTTAGAATAGAAATACTAAAACCAATTAATTATTTTTGGCCTTCAGACAGCCAAACCAACTAAAAGCAAAGCCTAGTAGAATCAATACATCTAGGGGATGGAGCCACTTGATGCAACAAATGAGGATCACTGTCAAAACAAGTTGGCTTCTGACTACCACCTGGTTACTATCAACTTTGCCAACAACATCCTGATATTCCATTGCCTTAAAAAAGCTTTCACACTGCAAAACACAACACACATCAAGATATTTAAAATACCACAAATTTTGCTGGTCGTGAACATTTTGTAAGATATAACACTAACTATAGGTAGCATTTTAGAGACCTTGAAAGTAAATGATTCCCAAACTTAAAAACACTTGAAACAAGCTAAAAGAACCATATTCCTAATAAAATGATACAATTAAATATGTGCATTAATAATTCACTAACTCCTTGATATCCAGAGGAAATCTTTTTTTTTTAATTCTAGCAGTTTTCAAAGGAGGGTGTATTATGTGTTTACTCCTCTTGGAATGCTATTTTTCAAATATCCTAGCCCTTAATATTCAGGAGATATGAAAATGTCAAAAATATCAACACTTCTGAGGCTGGGGAAAAGATTACCAGCCATAACATTCAAGACTAATTATTATTAATCAATGAAGCTTTCTGGGCAAAAGAAGTTTTTAAGAAAGTTAATTTTGCCTTTTAAAAATAAATGTCTGGTCTATGGAGGGCAATACACAAGAGTAGGCCAACCAACAAGTGTTACAGAAAAACTGGATTAAAGATAGTTTGTTTAAAAAAAAATTAACAAACAAAAGGAAAAAAAAGGAAATTCAACCTCTTATATGGAATAAAGCTGACCTTACAGGGTATTTTAATTAGACAAACTGACATGTAAATGCTATTCCTAAAAACAGGCACTCACGGCAGAAACATAATTTCTGACATGGATTACTCTTATGTAAATTTTCCCATCTTTCTATAATTTACAGACTCAGTTACCCCCCCCAAAAAAAAATCACCAGGAAGGAACAAACACCCAACACCTCAAGTCACCCTGAAATCTAAAGTCTTGGAGAATTTCTTGTTAAGTACAAAAAAAGTCAGTCATTCTTACTGGGGGGAGGAAACGACAAAGCTGTCTCATTCGAATTTATGCCTCAAATCCAACCTGCTCACAAAGACGTCAATCTCATACTAAAAACAATAAATAAGAGACAAACGGCAGAACTGCCCTGACACGGGAGCCCGGCCTCACTGGCCCTAACGTCTCTGCACTGGGAGCCCCATCACAGGCATACTTCCCCACGGCAGATCTAGGGGAAAGGGGGGGGGGGGCACCCAGTTATCGATTAAAAGGCAGGAGTAACCTCTCCAAGGGAAGCGCCATTACCTCCCTCTCCCAGCTCCCCCTCCCTTCAGTGTAGACACGGATCTGTGTATGGAGAAGCAGCCTAGGACTTCTGCAGCATTGCAGTACAGAGAATGGGGTGGGGGGTGGGGGAGACATCCTTCTGCTCCCCTTCCAAAAGAGGGGTACAGCCCCTGGGGGTTGGGGGAGGGAAATGAATTGGCTACGGATCCAAGCAAATCCGATGCATTCTCCCTTCCTACAGACACACGGGCAGCGACAGGGGAGAAAGGGGAGGGGGACCACGAGAGGGAAAGGGCCCTGAAGCCTACAACTGGGGGGGGAGACCTCGACCCCGTCCCCTAGAGGAGGACACACCTTCATTAAGACATCCCCAAGGCCCCCAGCCGGGGGTGGGGGGGTGCAAGGTGGGGGTACGGGTGGTGAGGACAGGGCCGGTTTCCTTCGTGGGTCGTCCCCCCCGCCCCCCTCCCCCGCCAAAGGAGGCCTGGGCTGGCTTCGGAGCCCCCTCCCCCAAAGCCGGGGCGACCCTCCCCCTCGGCGTGGCCCGGCCTCGCCTCCCCCTCCGGGACATCGGCGCCCGCCGAGGCCCGAGGGGAAAGGGAGGGTTCGGGCCGGCCCCCGCCCTCCGCCTCTCCTCACCAGTCTGACCCCGGGGTCCGAGCCCGCCGTCCCCCCGCCCCCCGCCGAGAGCCCCGCAGGCGCGCTTACCGTCTCGGCGACAGGCCAGGCCCGGCCTGGGGCGGGGCGGGGCGGGGTGCGGTGGGCAGCCGCAGCCCCCCAGAGCCGAACCGCCGGAGGAGGAGGAGGCGAGGACGACGACAACGACGAGGAGGAGGAGGGGGCCCGGCGGCGAGCCCCCGCCCCCCCTCCGGCGCCCCCGCCAGCCGCCCAGCCCGAGCTCTGCGACAAGGGGCGGGCCGGAGGGGGCCGCGGCGGCGGCGGCGGCGGGGCCCGGCCCGGCCCGGGAAGCGGCTGCCCTCAG